>NW_026717581.1:0-15041 GCF_029784015.1 Lycium ferocissimum | reverse complement strand
CCTATGTTATATTGGTGTTATTTTGTTTTGGTTCCCGAACCCCTCGCGAGGGCCGGGGCGCTATATATTTTTTTATGCTGGATTATGGCGATGATTTTTTAGGAGATATGTCGGGTTACGGACATATGAAACCTTCTTGTGTTATGCTGTGTTATGGCGCCAATGACGGGTGGGCGACCATATTTCCTGAGCCCTATGCATGATTTGTGTTTGAAAAGTGAACGTTTTGGTATTTTGGATATTACACTTATTTTACGCCTTACTCATTTCGATTATGATCTATCTACTATTTTTCTTGCTTTGCATGCCAAATTACATATTCGTATCGGCCACTTCTTCGGCCGCGTTTCATGCCCGCGGTACGCGTACGCCACAGGATCCACCGGCCTAGGACACCTATTCTCGCTATTTGGAGTGTTCCTTCGTCGAACTCCGTATTTTGGTATACACTCTTCCGTTGCATATGTATATATTTATTCGGGGCACGGCGGGGCCCTGTCCCGTCATATGATTAAATCGTCGTTCTGTTTAGAGGTCTGTAGACATACATGTGGGTTGTGCCTATTACTGTACAGGTGTGTTCGTATGTTTTATGTTTGGGCGGTCCCATTCGCCGTGGCAGCCTTGTCGGCTTGCGTTTGTATATATATATTTTGGGACGTTGCGCCATATGATAGCCTTGCCGGCTTCCGTGATATATATGTTTGTGTTTGCGACAGTTTGAGACAACGTCTGATGTTTGTATATGTATAAGCTATCTGTAAGCGATTTTGGTTAAGGAATATGTTTGGGTGCCCAGCTCGGGCACTAGTCACGGCCTACGGGGTTGGGTCGTGACAGTTAGAGACTTTGCAGACAGAGTCACGTATAGAACATGTTAGTTTTGTAAGCGGCTCTGTAAGCCGATGCATCATTATGCATTATGTTACAGATTTCCTACGATTACAGATTTTACTTGATTTGAGAAGGACGATAAGCATATTTTTTTTAAGAGCTTACATTATGTTTTCATTTCATGATTTAAGAGTCCCGTAACATTATGTCACACCCCGATATTACTAGGGTGTGATGGGCACCCGACTCCACATTCGGAATCGAGCGAACCCACTAACGTTTATTACATACATATTTTCTCTGGACCTTTAAACCAAATAGTAACGAATAACATAGTACAGCTCTCAGAAATACCCTTTTTTTTTTTTTTGCTGCTGTCAAACTATACAAAATCTGTAATCATGTAGGGTTTATATCATAGTACAAGATGACACATCGGCCGATGGAGCCGCCTCAGAACTGACACTCCCTACCCACGACTCTGTCTGAAAAGTCTCTAACTGTGATCAGAAGTCATAGCACATGTACGCCGACTCGGCAACTCTCTAGGGCAAATGGAGCTTGCCAACATCGCTGGGTCATCTTCTATAATGGCGTCTACTCGTTTGGCTGCACCTGCGCGGCATGAAACGCAGCATCCACAAGAAGGGACGTCAGTACGAGCAATGTACTGAGTATGTAAGGCATGAACAAATAACGTAGTAAGGAGTATACATATGAGTAATATCCATATAAAAACATAGAACATATTATGAGGAACAAGAGTAACCTGTACATGTGAATGCCGCCTAGGGAAGATGCCATGTATGCTTATCCTTTTCTTTGAAAACATTTCTTTTTCATATACATGTGAAAATAGAACATGTCATAGCGCCGAAATACATCGGCTCACCCACATATGGCCCGCGTCCGGCATCCCGCGTCCGAGATGATAATCCGCCACCGGAGTGGTAATGCGTCTATAGCGCCACATGTCTCCCTTTCCCCATATTTCCCCAAATACATATACATATATCATATCCATGTGTCATATACATATCATATATCATATAAGCATGCAGGAGAGCCCAAAGAAAGTCATGTATCTATCGGAGTGACATAAGGTCGGTAACCTCCGATCATATTATGGAATAACCGTGGTCGCTTGTCTCGCCTTGAAGGAACAATAATCATAAGGGGAGACTATCAACGAATAGCAGCGTTAAAACTCGGGTCAATCCAGCTTAGTATGAAAAAGTTACGAGTGTTTGAAGTTCAAAACCTTTTTCGAACGTTTTGGAAGAAATCAAGAAAATTTCAATCGAAATTCATATCAAGTACCTCTTGAACATAAAATCATTCTTGTCATAGTCATCATGTAAACATTTCCATTCTCACGTCATCCATATCATTGTAGAACATATCCACCGTCATTATCATGAAGCTTGCAATACCATAAACCTTGGTTTTGGAAAAATATAAACGTTTTGGAAAAACATTGGCGGTTTGCCGGAAAAATAATCATTTTCTTGGGACCATAGACTTCTAACTTTTGAAAACAAGGAATGCATGGAAGCAATAGTAAAATCATAATATCGGGATCATGCCTTTGAAAGAAAAGGAGCGAGCCTTAGCATACCTGTGCCGCGCCTTATTAGCTACGCTTGTCCGTCCAACTTGTTAGTCTACATTCAAGAAAATTGACGAAATCATTAGATTCATCACCATATACTTGTCTCGGTCCTTCAAACACATTTACTTATGGTCTGCCGAAATTTCGGCAGCACCTCCCCTGTAATTACACCGTCCCCGAGAATCTTACTCGGCCCAAATCATCAACAACAAACCCGAGAATGGAACTCGGCCAAACAAATAGCAATGCTAGCAATTATTCTAGCAATACTTCAATATTCAATTCAATTCACAAAACATTCAACCAACCCAAACTATAGGCCACTCCACCCGAAATCTTCCAACTACATTTGGAGCATGAATGACACATTTTCTTCTTCCGAATTCATAAACTTCATCAATACTTCCATACGTTAGCAACATTATTTTCATCAAAACAAGAAATTCTCTTTATTTCACATTAGTTCCCAAAACAGCCCACACAATTTATAGCTTCAATTTGAGCCATCGAGCCTTCGTTTTCATCACATAATCCACAACAAACATCAACCAAAATACTAAAAAAAAATTAGTTCATCATGTCCTACTAAAAACAGCCCCTACACGGCCAAGCTTCAACATACATAATTCCATAAAGTTCATTCATTTCTACATGCCAAAACATACACAAGCCACCCATAAACACTAAATAAAATTTATTCATCATACCTACACCAACCACATATACACGGCCACAACACAACTTCACTCCCAAATTACCAAACCTTCATTCAACATCATGGAATCCCCAACACAACAATAATTGAATTACTAAATAAATTCAATCAATTTTTCCACACACACACACCCCATTCAGCCACACCACACACATGCATATTTCATGAGTTTCATTCTTTTCCACATGCTACAATATTCACAAATCATCTATAGCACATAAAAAGGTTGATTCTTACCTTGTTCCTTCAACTTCTTCACTTGACCATTGTTATGAACTTGCAAGCATAGATGTTTTTCTTGCTCCAATAGGTACTCCACTTTGCTAGGGACCTTCCAATTAATGGAAATACTTGAAGGGAATAATTTTTGATCAAATATTTCAAGGCTTCCTCTCTTTTTTTTTTTTTTTTTTGGCCGTCCCCTCTCCTCTCTTTTCTTTTTTTTTTCTTCTTTCTTTCTCTCTTTCTCTAAGTTTCTTGAATTAAAGGATGACCCTTCATATATATATATACTTAGCCTCTTCCACTAGCATATAAGCACATGGCCCTTTTCTCCATTTTTCTAGAATTTTCTTCTTCTTAAAAAAAATATAGATGACTTAACTCTTGCCATGTACACTTTGGTCCCTATATATTCATCACATGGTCATCTTGGAAATTTCAAGAATTTTCTTGAATATTTGTGAAATTACCATTTTACCCCTAGGCTTCCATAATATTACCATGAACTACTTTGCGAATTCCCCTTTTTATCCTTAGCCTTTTCCAATATTTCCCTACTAATAATATTCATAAACAATACTCATAAACAACTTATGCATTGAAATAATTTTGGAAGTAGTCTTGCCTTTAACTTCTCGCAATTGTCCCGAATTATCCAAACGTACGAAATATGGGTCATAACATCCTCCCCCCCTTTAGAACATTCGTCCTCGAATGTTCAACTGATCTTATGGGGTCTCGTAGCACCTCGGGGGGGGGGGGGGGTTCCTTTCATAACTGTCCTTTCCTTCATGCTCACTCCTTAACTTTTACCTTATTTCTCTTATGGTCGAACTCCTATGGTCTTTACACGAGTCCTCATTTCGTGTCGTAGGTTTCCTAATCCTTTTGCACCAACTCGTTCCTACTTCCTTCACGTACTCACTTGAAAGGCCGATATGCTTTAAACTCGGTTCCGGGCTAATGAGTTTGCTTTGTTTGGACTTGAAGCCCATAATACGTTCTCCCCCTTTTTGGGGCTCCTTATATGCCGACAAAGAACCTTTTTATGAAGTCTTTGTTTATACCTTATTCCTTGTCTCTCTTTCCAACTCTGCATATACATATCGAAACTTCTTATCCCAAGTTTTTCTTTTACTTTCTGCCTATGTCATCATTTTGTCCCCTTTTCCATACTCTTTCGTCCATTTATTCGTCCTTTCACTTGCTTAACTCACTTACTCATAATTCCTCTTTCTCAAGCGCGTAAATGCCGTAGTTGTACGTCCATATTTCGCAAGTGTTCCGCCGTTATTCTTAGTACGAATCCTTACATTTTTAGCTCTCTCTTCATCGTCCATTTGGCGGGTCTTTAAATATATTTGTGATGCTATAACCGAGCGTTCCTATGCACGTTCCCTGCATTTTATTTTTACGCTAAGATCAAATCCTCGTACATCACATGAATTCTTATTCCACACCTCTTCCACTCGACAATGTCATCCTTATTCATATACGGGTCTTATAACATCGTCACTAAACCTAGTCATTCCTTCTCTTACTTCACATTTCCTTGCATGCTTCTATTACTTTATCACTTATTGCAATTAGTTCTCGAATTCCATATGTTTCTCTCATTTCCCCTTCCCACATACCTACTTTGAGTTCTTACTCAAATAGTCTCGCGGCTTCACCGAATATATTTCTCTCGGGGTCCGAGCTCCATGAAGGTTTCTTACCTTTCACCCCTTCCGACGGTTTAATCTCTTCATTTTCCATCTACTCACTCTCTCTCTTTATATATATATATATATATATATATATATAGTGATAATAACAGCTTACTTTGCAACACTTGTACCATTCACTCTTGCTCTCGAACTTCGGCACCCTTACTCGATTGATGCCTTTTTATATCGTAGCTTCGATTCGGACTCACATGTCCACCGATACAATTATATGGGGTATCTACACCTTCATATATATATATATATATATATAATTACTATCAACTAACCCACGAACTACTTCCAAACGCTGTTCAAACCCATTCTAATTCCAGGGCTGTGATGCACTTTCTGTCTCTTCTCCAGTCTAGCCTGCCTCGTCCTACGTGTCTTCTTATGGTCTCCAACCATCCCATATGCTCTAGTTTTCCTTAGGCTACCCTATCTTTTCATTTGTCTCTTATATCTCAATCTATAGAATTTCGTGCCTACTTCCCAGGGGGTCACCCATCATAAAATTGCTCCCACCTGAGCACGCTTAACCTCGAAACTTTGGTGGAATCCGGTGCCTCAATGTCGATATAATCGCGTCCACTTCCTCGTATGACCTTTATTACATGTTCTGGAGCAAGTTGAAGTCTTACCGATTCTGAAACATTTTCGTAACACGTCCTTTCTTTTGTAATTACTATTTTGCCCTTTTCAGTTCCGAATGTTCACCTTCCACCTGTGTGTATGACTACTTCTTGTCCTGGGCCTCCAGATTCCCGAGGGTAGTGATCGCACCTTCATCGTCATGCCAAATCCATAACCTGTCTTGAAACGACGCATCTCACTTATTGCCTATGTACCGTATTTCCTTTCCACGCCCTTCCTGTTAGACAAATCCATTCTGGCAGGATCTCCTTTACCATGCCTACTCTCCCAAATCTGTGCGTCGCAAATATCGATAACACCTCGTAGAACATACAGCCTTTTGACACATTCCAGTGATCCAGTGCTTCCAGTTTCAGGTAACAGAATAATTACGTTAGGACTTACCTCTATGGCCTTCCATAGCATCGTTTGCCTTCTTCTGTTGTACGTCTGGCTTATATAAGGAACTTCATTTTCTTATGACTTGGCTCTATCGCACGATCTTATAACAGAAGGAAGGTCAACAATTCTAGCCTAGATGCCCCGCGCCTCCTCGTTTATAAATGTGGCCGGCTTCACACCCATAAACAGGACTCTACTGGACACGACTTTGCAGACAACCCTTAGACCGACCTGCTCTGATACCACTTTGTCACACCCCGATCTTACTAGGGTGTGATGGGCACCCGACTCCACATTCGGAACCGAGCGAACCCACTAACGTTTATTACATACATATTTTCTCTGGACCTTTAAACCAAATAGTAATGAATAACATAGTACAGCTCTCAGAAATACCACCTTTTTTTTTTTTTTTTGCTTTGTCAAACTATACAAAATGCGAATCATGTAGGGTTTATATCATAGTACAAGATGACACATCTTGGAGCCGCCTCGGAACCGACACTCCCTACCCGACTCAATCGAGAGATCGAAGTCATAGCACATGTATGCCGACTCGCAACTCTCCGGGAAAATGGAGCTTGCCAACAATCTTCTATAATGGCTTCTACTCGTTTGGCTGCACCTGCGCGGCATGAAACGCAGCATTCACAAGAAGGGACGTCAGTACGAGCAATGTACTGAGTATGTAAGGCATGAACAAATTACGTAGTAAGGAGTATACATATGAGTAATATCCATATAAAAACATAGAACATATTATGAGGAAGAAGAGTAACCTGTATGTCACGACCCAGCTCCGTGGGCCGCGACTGATGTCCTACTTGGACACCCCAAACAGACGTACATACTAACTCGTCATATTTTTATCTAACTCAAACTTTCATATTAATTACCTCAAACGGATTAAAAACAAATATTATCTTAAGCGGTCGCGCGTGCAAAATTATCATATCATAGTCAAAAGGGGCGGCGGGATACACATCGCCGAACAGATATACACACATATACAAAAGTACGGGCCATTTAGGCCGCATCCAAATCTGATAGATTGGCGGAATATACATCGCCGGATACATACACGTATACGGACAAATGGGCCGTTTTGGCCATAATAACAAACGGACCGCGTAAGACACGGATTGTAAACAAACGAACACACGCATGACCCATGACCCACATATATGACTACGAGGCCTCTAAAACCAAAACGAACATATGACGGGACGGGGCCCCGCCGTACCCCAAATAATCAAATATACAAAAGCATAAATATCGCGAGAAGATAGGTACCAACATATGGGCTCCGGGACCAAAAGGAGCACTCGTAATAGCGAGAATGTGTGGCCTACACCGGCATCACGAACCTCCGTACTGCGGGCATGAAACGCAGCCCCGACGAAAGGGGTCGGTACGAAAGATGTACTCTTCGTATGTAAAGCATAAAAGTACGTGTAAATCCAAACCATAACTGAAGTGAAAGGTACAGAGCGAAAATACGGATCAACATATATACAAACACATGTACGAAGACATATGTACATAATGCAAATAGAGATCATGCATAAGGCTCGGAACGTGGTCACCACTCCGACGCCGGTGCCACACACGGATACTCCAGTAAGGTTTCAAATCTCCGTACACCCCGAACACAACATATCATATCATCAAACATATCATATCATCAAGCATATCATAAGCCATATCACAAAGATAACTCCATAAACGGAACCCGGCCCTATGGCGAGGTCTCGGGAACCGTAACACAGCATACTGCCGAATTTATCATAGTGCGCACGATCACAAACCGACCCGGGAACCGGCGAACGATGTCATAGTATAGGCACGAGCAGAGTAGTGGGGAAACTAATGCAATTTACATATCAAAACATTTATGACACTTGACATAATCATATGGTAACTCATTGGGTAAGCTAGTCAAAACAACTCGATCACCACGGAGCTTTATCTCACAAAAATACTTTTGAAATCGTATTTATAGTTTAAAATATAAATCGAATATCATGGAGCAATCAAAACGTTGTTCTATAATAGCCAAAATCATAAGCAAAGGTCTTTTCCCTCATTATACAAAGATAAGTGTATTAGGGCAAACGAAGGAAGTCTCGGGGCTAGTGGGCCCACCTCGGTCAAGTCGAGGTGGCGGACACAAATTACGAACATCAGACTCTATGAAGTCATCCATGTAAATTTCAAAACGATTCTATCACATTTGTGCAAATTATGGATGTTCGGATAGTTTTCCAACAAAACATAAGAGTTATAATTCAATTACATTGAATGAATAGTACCTAAAATCAGACTCGGATTTCGATGAACAGAATTGCCCCCGAGGCTCAAACGTCAACCTAGTATGGCTAGGACATGCCAAAAGAAGAAAATGGATAGCTTTACATACCTTTTTTCACTTCTTACGCTCGCCCAAACTCAAATCCCGTTTGCTTCAAAATCTACAATTGGTCATAGTTGCCAAATATAAGTTTCAAGCTTTTAAGCATTCAAACTTAAATCCATATTTGTCTACCGAAATTTCGGCAAAGATTTCCCCTATAAATTCAACATCCCCGAGACTTAGCTCGGCCATAATATCAACAACAACAACCACAACAATATCAACAATATCAATAACCAACCGAAAACGCATTTCTAATACAAATAGTCTTTTTCCACATAGTGCAACAACTTCCATTCCAACTTCACAATTCCAAGATAATATCAATATTTCCATATTCCTTTACTAATCAAAATCATTCCAACACAACTCGGAAGTATTCCATACCATTATACAAAATATTTGCAAAATATACAAAAATCCCACCGCAATCATAATTCATTCAAAACCTCCATTCTCCGACATAAGTGTTCATAACACATTTTCGTCTCCCAAATTCATCAACAACAACCATAATTCACATCTAGAACCTTGCTTCCATACTTATATAAAAATCATAGAAAAATCACATAATTTCCCATAATGACATACATGTCATTTCAATGCCAATTCGAATCGTTTAAGACTTACTTACGTCATAAATATCATACGACACAACTAACAAGCTAAATAAAATTAAATTCATCTCTTCCCTTCACCACTATGGCTCACGGCCACACACACATCTCACACACACACACGCCATGCACACACACACCGCAATTCCATAATTTTCATGCAACTCTAATCACTTTAAAACATATACTTCTTCCATAACATAAAAGAATGAAATTCTTACCTTTTTCTTCAATTTTTCACTTGCCACAAACGTCGTCCTTTCGCTAAACTAATTATACCACGTCGAAGAGCGTCTTGAACTTACTAAGAATTCAAGAAGAACAAGATTTTTGAATCAAAGTTGAAAGACTTGAAATTTTTCTTCTTCTTTTTTTTTTTGAAGGGGGCCGAACCCCTCTCTCTTGTTCTTCTTTCTTTCTTTTGTTTGGTTTATGTCTTGAATATTCTAGTAAGGGACATATATATAATAAGCTCTCTTAATTAATTGTCACATGAATAATTAATTATGGGCTTGGGCTATTTTTTCCATACATGGCCGGCCACCCCCTATTTGTTTGGGCTTAAATTTTCATTCTTTTTTTTTTTAGCCCAATTAATTGTGAATCTTATTTTGTAATTCCCGAAACTAATTTCCAAAATTCCAATTTTGCCCTTGGCCTTCCTCCGTATTTCTGCATCAATATTTTTCATGCATATCACATATATGTTGAATAAAATAAAAATATAGCCTTATTTCTCACAAGGCAAGGTTATTCCAAATTTTTCCAAATGCGCAAAAACGCGGGACATAACATTCTCCCCCCCTTTAGAACATTCGTCCCCGAATGTTAAATTAGCCTTATAGGGTCTCACAAGCATGGCGAGGGAGTTTCTCTTTATGAATAGCACGCGTCAATCATCTGTCAATCAATATAATAGATTTAGAAATTCAAATTACCTGTAAATATAGGGAACAAGCGAGGATACCTCCTCTTCATTTCGTCCTTTGCTTCCAAGGTCGTTTCTTCTCTATTATTGTTTCGCCATAAACCTTAACAGAGGGTACGTCCCCGGATATGCAACCTCCTCACCTGACAATTTAGAATGGCTACAGGTTGCTTCTCATAAGACAATTCCTCCGTCATCTAAATGCCATCTATTGGAAATATTCCAGGAGGATCACCAACCCATTTTCTGAACGTGGATGCACGGAATACCGGATGTACTGCCTTCGGATCAGATGGTAAGTCTAGCTCATAGGCGACCTCGCCTACCTTCCAAATAATCTGATACGGTCCGATATACCGCGGACTGAGTCCACTCTTTTTTACCGAATCTCATCACACACTTCATAAGTGACACCTTTAGAAATAGCCAGTCATCACTCTGGAATTCTAACGGTTGGCGTCGTTTATCTATATATGATTTCTGTCGGCTCTGAGTAGTCAACAACCGTCCCCGAGTGAGCTTTTATCTTACTAACTGCTTGCCGAACCATACCTGGTCCGATTAACTTTGTTTCACCCATATCGAACCAATCAATCGGAGATCTGCATTTTTCTATCATATAAGGTCTCGTTTTCGCATGATGTCATCTAAATGTTGGGACAATAACTATTATTATTATAGGCAAATTCAGTTAACGGTAAATGATCACCTCCATTATCCTTGAAGTCAATAACATAGACCCGTGGCATGTCTTCTCAGTGTCTGAATAGTACGCTCGGCCTGTCCATCGGATTGAGGATGAAATGCTGTACTAAGACTCACCTGAGTCCCCAATCCTTCCTGGAATGACCTCCAGAAGTTAGCTGTAAACTGAGCACCTTTGTCGGTTATAATAGATACGGGAACTCCGTGAAGTTTTTCTACTTCTTTAATATACAATCTGGCATAGTCCTCAGCCGAATAAGTAGTCTTGACTGGAATGAAATGAGCTGATTTCGTCAATCTATTGACAATAATCCCAGATAGAATCGTACCTGCGTAAAGTGCGCGGTAAGCCTATAATAAAGTTCATGTTAACCGTTTCTCACTTTCAAACTAAAATTTCCGTTTCCTGTAGCAATCCCCTGATCTTTTGATGCTCGATTTTGGACTTACTGGCAGTTTGGAAAGTGGCTAACGAACTCTGCACCGTATTGGAATGGCATCCTTGAACTGACGCCGTTTACGCCTTTTCCCATAATCGACGGTTCAACAATTTCTCGGACAAAAACCCCCAATATTTCCAAAATCGTCCAAACGAACTCAATGGCCAACTAACTGATGAATTTCACAAACCAATTTCCTCCTTTCTGGATGCACACTGGTCAATCGCCCATAGGTTTGCGACTAAGTGCGTCTGCCACAACTTTAGTTTTTTTTTTTTTTAGGGTGATACGATCTCTCTCAATATTGACCATCATGACCTCTCTCGCAATTCAAACCATCTTCTTATCGCAAATTCCTTCTTTTTGCTTAAAATATAAATCACCGTGAGACTCGATGGTCTATACAATTATCGTGGACTCCATACAATAATGCCGCCATAATTTCACGGCGTATCTCCTCGGGTTTCGTGTGATTAGTGCTCCATGAACTATTTTCTAGTATCTAACGAACCCTTTTCTTTCCTTCAAAGATTTCCACACTACCAAGCGCTGGTATTCCTATTACAATAATCGTTACAGAATATGTGTATGTATGTGTTTCCAAAATATTCTTTGAGTCTGATAATCCTCTCCATTACTCTTTAGGAACTTAACTCGCAGCCATTTTCTTGCCTTTATTACCATTCTCTAAAACATATTACCACGCACTTAGGTACAACATCAGTTTACCCGATAGGGGAGATTCAAATCATAACACAAACATATCGCAATTCATATTGGCGAGAAGCATCTCCTTAAGGCGTCTTTCATTCCTTCCCTTTATTCTCTTGGCATGTAGATACATTTAAGCTCGGCCTCAAGTCAATAGATTTCCTTTCTTAATCACCTAAAGATATTGTAACGCCGGTTTAAGTATAATGTAATACGTTCTCCCCCCCCCCCCCCCCTTTAGGGGCTGTACTTATACCATATCCATGCCTTTTTCTTTACAATCTATAACTCAATTAGCCTCGTACGAGACTTTAATAAATTCATGAGGCGATGAGAACTCTCGATCACATAGTACAAAATCTTATCTGATAGCTGGTCCTCAAATAACGTAACTAATGTAGAATTTTTTTTTTTTTTTTTTTTTTAGTAATCACATCCTTCCTCATTGGAAGATTTGGCCAAGTTATCCCTTCTTTCACACCCGTTCCTTATCTGTCGTTCTGCTTTCTCGATAATCGAATTGCTTGATATTCGCGTGATTCATAGTTCCATACCATAGGTTCTCCTTTTGCCCTGCACTATTACATTCCAGTTCCTTTTTGCAAATAATTTCGTGCTTTGCCCGTCTGCTCGTTTTGAGGCTCTGCTTAATTATGTTTCTTACCTTCAACTTTTCTGACGTTCTGATCCCCTTATGTTCTACTCAATTACTCTCTTTTCTTTCCAAATATCATTGTATTAGAATTTTCCAATGTCAACCTATAGCAAAATCAATATCAGTTTATCTCGTAATATCCATCCCACACCTTTCACTTTGTCTCATAAATTCTGTCCACTTAATATCTTCCATATATTACAACACTAACTATTAGGGTTCACCCATCGATCGACATAGTCATAAAAGGGGAGTCCTACACATACATATACATATATATTTCTGTCATTTCTTTTACAAGACATTTCCAATCACTTGTCCCAACTTACTCTAATTTCAGAGCTGCGTTGCTCCTCTTTCTTTTCACCAATCTAATCCGTCGCAACTCACGCGACCTCTATAAAGTTGCTAACCATTCCACATACTCTAATTCCCTTTAAATTACCCCAATTTCCTATTTGTTTCTCATATCCGTATTTGTGAAAATTTAGTACATTTCCCAGGGGGGTCACCCATCCCAGAATTGCTCTGGCCCTAGCACGCTTAACCTTAAAACTTTAATGCATTTAGGTGTGTTAAAGCCGGTATAATCGCATTAACTGCCCCGCACGACCTTTGTCACGTAATTTAAGATAAGTCGGGGTCTTAACAACTTTCAAAACGTTCTCGTAGCGGGTCCCACCCCGATCTAGGGAGAAGTCTTTCCCTTTTCTGACCATATAGGTACCGTGTCACTCCTTATCTAAGTCCCCAATACTTACCTTCGTCTATATATATAATTCCACACAGCCCACAAGTTTAAATTTTTATTCCACAAATTCCGACTCCAATCAATCGTCGGGAACTGGTAAAATATTTCTGTAAGGCCCTCTTCAACCACTAGCAGAAGGAAACTAAAGTCCGACAAACATCGCAGAACTTCTTAGTACTTAATTCACATAATTACTTCCATATACATATAGGAGTGGTAAGTGAACCATTTAATTCCCAACTACTTGTCATATGCTTTGTATTTTCCCAATAAGGTGAAACTTAAGCGCCGGACATTTTTGCCCTTCAACATAGGCTTTTCTAAAGCAAAGTGTGGTCGGAACGTATTTTGGTCCGTTTAAATAAATTGCAAATTTGCTGCTCATATATACTTTCTCGAAATAGAATTTCCCACATAAGGACGGTGCTTCTTACGAATGACATGGAGGGTGTCTCTTAAATTCTTAATCCAACGTAATAGATTTACTCTATCGGTATCGACTTTCAAGACATGTTAAGAACGTACATCTCATTTTCCTTTTTATAATGCTGAAAAAAAAAAATTTGGACAGAGGTTCCTCTGTACTTCTTACTACCCCAACACCTGCACGCAGAAATACCAACAATGCCTCACAGGGCCAACATATATACGTACGCATCATATCGTATCATAGCCACACAAGGCTAATAATTTCAAGTAAAAATATGAAAATGTCGAGACTTACCTTACATACATAATTCAAATAGCACCGGTGGCATTTTCCTATTTATTTTCCTTTTCGATCTTCAACTTTACATTTCAATCATACTTCAAATAACTTCCCCAATACACATCCTCCGTACCATTACTTACCTGTATACTGTGTAGCTTCCAATATTATCAGTCACTGTCTTCTGTCGATACCGTTCTTCGGCTGAAATCAAAGGTTAGTAAAAGGAATTCATTTCCTACGGCTGGCTCTATCGCACGATCTAAGATCCAAAGAAAGGCAACACCCTAAATGTCCTGTAGCCTCCCTGTTTATAGATGTGGTGCACAACACACCGATAAACAAGACTCTACGAGACACGGCCTGTAGACATTCCGAGGACAAACCGCTCTGATACCACTTTTGTCACGACCCAGCTCCGTGGGCCGCGACTGATGTCCTACTTGGACACCCCAAACACACGTACATACTAACTCGTCATATTTTTATCTAACTCAAACTTTCATATTAATTACCTCAAACGGATTAAAAATAAATATTATCTTAAGCGGTCGTGTTATATCCCGTGAGTTCGCACATTCGGATAGTTTGAAATCGTTGCGACGAGACAAGGGCAATGCTACATATTGATCTTGTTAAACTTACATGAGTTGCATATGAAAGTATTAATGCGGAAATATTAAGAAAGGTTAGGGGGTAAAAGTGGAAATTCACAAAATGGCTTGTGGAAATATCGAGAAAGGCTAAGGGCAAAATTGAAATTTGGAAAAATGGGGACTTAAGAGGAATTTGGAAAGATGAAAATTCAAGAAAAATCCATGAGATCATCCATGAGGTCAAGTGGGTCCCACACATGGTTTGGCACAATTTAATTAGTCCAACCCATGGACACTTGGATTCTTCAAGTTGGAGCATAAAGATGACTTATTAGTCATCTCTCTTAATCAAAAACACTTAGAAAAAAAAGAAGAACAAGAAGGTGAAA
>NW_026717580.1:0-26882 GCF_029784015.1 Lycium ferocissimum | reverse complement strand
TTCATAATTGAAATAAAAGAGTTCATGCATGAAAGGAAACATACATGAGTGTAACGACCTGCTTGGCCGTTACCAACTTTCCTCTACTCATGTCCTTATCTTTCTTGATCAATTGTGCCCGTTAGTTGTATGCGAGGGATCTTCAGTTTAAGTTGACCCGTAGTCAAGATAGAAGGAAATTAAAAATTGAATTAGAGCCACCGGGCTTAGTTCTTCGCCACAGCATGGGGTGAACTGCTGCAGCGGGTCCGCCCCAACGAACTGTTACCCGCCATAGCGGGCTTTTTACCACTAGAGCTTACCGCCCCAGTGAGTTCCATGTCTGCCACGGCGAAAGGTCTAATCTCCTTAAGACTGCCCCCGCGGTCCATTATTCGTTGTAGCGATTGTTCGCCACAGCGGTCCCTTGATCGCCACAATGAATGATGCTCGGCAGATCTAGTATTTAAATTCATTTCGGGTTTTGACCTCATATTTCACCATACTCTCAATCCAAGCAGCCATTTGGGGCAATTTTAGAGCAAATCTCGTGGAACCTTGGGGAAGGTAACATCTAGACCTTATTTATCCCATCTTTCTTAGATTTCTTCCTTTACTTACTAAGTTTTGATTCTATGAATTAAAAAAAATGGTTGATGTGCTAACTTGCAAAGCCCTAGAAGGGTAAAATGGTTTTCTTGACTTAAAATCAGGGCATTTTTAAAGGAACTCTTAGATTCCTAATCTAGACCTAGTTTTGGGAATTGGTTATTGTATAAGTATCCTTGTATTATTTTCATTTTGTCGATAATTTAAATGAGTTGGTGTTGTTGAGTTATTCATTCTTTCCTATTAAATGAGTTGCTTTTGGAGCAAAGTGTTTGCCTACTAAGTGGGATTGGGTAGGTGCCCGCACGATCCCCGATTTGGGTCATGACAATGAGATAGATCTAAACGATGCTATATACAAATTGTCTTTGATTAATATGAGAATAAAAGCTAAAGGAGGGGAATCCCAAAATTCAGACTCTCCCGCCCGTAGATCAGATGTTACTCCCAAATCAGCCAGCTTGTGTACCACCAAGTTCACTGCATGTAAATCTGATTCAGCATTAGGTCCCCTATTGCTTGTATCAGGAACTTGTAGTCAGAGATTATGTTTGTATGAGCCCTCATTGGTGTTCCTTTTGTAAAACATTGTGCTAATACATGTGCATCTGTTTCCACTATTAGTGGAAATAAATTTTTTGTGTATGCCAAATCGAGTCCTGTTAAAAGAGCCTGCAATTCTGCATGGAATGCTGAATTAGCATGGATTTTTCTTGCAAAAGCAGCTATCTATTTGCCTGTGTTGTCCCTTATAATACCGCCATCGCTTGATTGGCCTTTGTTGGTGTTATAAGCACCGTCAATGTTCAGTTTAAAGTATCCAATAGGAGGTTTCTTCTAATTAATTTCTATCATGATTTGGTTATTGGTGGTAGGGATGTTGATTGTTGTAACGACCAGTTTGGTCGTTATTGCGTTTTGATCCTTTTACCCCTGTTGACTTTTCTCCTAGCCTCGTTAGAGCGTGGTTGACTTGTGGGGATGGGTAGCACGGTTCCCGAAGAGATCGGGCAAGCATGGTTTGATTTTGAGGAAGTTAGAGGTTCTAAGTTGAATATGTGAAAAACCTTTGACTAAAAGTTGACTTCTAAGTAAACAGACCTTTTCTGAAATTTCGTCGATTCCATGAGGTCTGGAGGGGCAATTATGACTTGGTGGGATGTGTGGTCCGATTCTCGAGGCTTCCGGGAGCGTTTTATACCATTGGTTGGAAGCTTGAGTTTGGTCCTTTAGGGGCTGGCCCGGTCAAGCCGACCCCTGTTGGAAATTTTGAGGGAACTGGTGAGTTTGTAGCTCGTTTTTGCATATATCTGTATGTTCAGTTTTTATCTGGGAGGTCTCGGATGGATGTCGGGGTTTTGGGGGAAACTTGGTGAAAACCAGATTTTTCTGGTTTCCTGGTGTTCCCATTTAGAGGGCATTATTGCGCTTCTGAAGGTCCGCCTAAGCGGGACTTGGCGCGCGGATAAGAGAGTTGATGTGGCAAGTGGATCCGTTGGGGCGTCCACTCTTTCGCAGAGGCAAGTCCGCTTCTGCGGACAAGGCGTTCGCAAAGGCGGAGATTGCTCAGAAAATCCTTTTTATTTCAACTTTGAAACCATTATTCCCATTCACTAAATTCTTGACCTAAAGAGTTCTAAGGGTGATTTGAGGAGCATTTGGGGTTGAATATTCATTTGAGTAAGTCTTCCTACTCTATTTATGTTTATTCATGTTCTAAGTATGGATTCTAAGGTAGAACTAAAGAAAATAGTTGGGAAAGATAGGTTTGCAAACCCTATTATTGATATATGAGTCTTAAGCTACGAAAATGGGCTTTATTGGTGAATCTTGCTAAATCTAATCATCGAACCTTGTGAATGACTAGACTCTAAGGTTGATTTTTTTTTAAATTAAGAATCAGATTATGCAAAGTTAGGGTTTCATCCCTAATTGGGGTTTGATATTTGGCACAAATATCTATGTTTCGTTTCATTTTACATTCTATTCTTATGACTTTTATCGCTTAATCTATGATGAAATCGTCGTATTTGAGCTTATGTCGTTATATTTCATGTGTATAGGTACTATGAAGACAAACGATGGAAAACTGGGCTAAAAGTGGTTGAGTTTGGAGCATAAGATAATTACATGAGATGACGAGTCGAAGACCACAAGTGATGAACTAAAGGAAAAAAATTGAACTGAAGGAAGCACATGTGCCAGCCCCGCGACGCGTGAAGTTTGAGTCGCGAAAACCCAGAGTCCCGCGTGCATAGGCGTCGCGAACTTGGCACAATTAACATCCAAATTTCAGCGAAGGTCCCGTGCTGAACCCGCGACGCGCGGCCAGCATGGGACGGGTTTAACTTGTCCGATTTTAATTGGGATTCTTTTTCTATTCTATATTTATTAAATTCCTAGACTATAAATACTTATTTGAAGGGTTGAGAACGGTATGCTGGGATTATTCCAAGACTTGTAAGCCGTCATCCTACTTTCTCTCTCTAGAATTATTTTATTTTCATCTTTTGAACCCTAGTTTCTTCATGAATTCTTGTTCTTCGTCGAGAATCATGAGTAGCTAAACTGGGGTTGTGGCGAAAGATATGATAGTTGGTTTGACGACAATTTCTATCAATTAAATTCCCATATTTTGGGTTGCTTATTTATTCTTGTGCTTAATTATTTGATTATCTGGCCAATAGTTAGATACTATCTGTGGTGCGTGAATTGGACTTGAGAAAGGGAATTCACATATGTAATAAGGATAAATAGAGTTTGTTTGATACTATCGTTTCGCTACTGAGGATAGAGATATACCCTTTAGCCCTACTTAGTTGAATACGGAGATTTAAATGCGTTCTTGTTACCTCTGATAACCATAGAGATATAGGCGTAATAGTAACATCTACAGGCTTGTGAGTAGTTCGAGGGAATATCATAAAGTTATAATTAACCCATCAACTAGTAACCCAGGAAATAAGATAGGTAGAATTGTTAGAAGATCAACTGGATTGTCGAAAGCCATGACCCTGGAGCTTTCTCTCATTTGATAAACCTTACAATCTTTGTCAAAATATTCTCAGTCACAAAAACACCCATTACAAATTGTTTACTTTTCAGTTTTAGTCTAGTCACAACAAACACTCTGATTTTGACTTTCTTGAATAGTTTTATTCGAATTTGAATTAGTCTAACAATAGAATCTAAGTCTAGTCTAACAGTAGAATCTAAGTCTCTATGGGATCGATATCTGGACTTAAAAGTTCTATATTACTTGTATGATCGCGTATATTTGCGTGTGCATTTGGGAGCAACAAGTTTTTGGGGCCGTTGCCGGGGACTTAGCAATATTACTGTTTTTCTAATTTTGATTTTTGAATTTCTATTCAAGTTTTTTTTTTATTTATTATTTTATTTTGTTTTATTTTTAATTTAATATTTTGGTTAGTTTTCTTGACATGACATCTTGGAGTAAAAATTGATCGAATATTGGTTGTTCTTATTTTTGTGATCCTTGTCTGATTTGTGGAGGACCCCACTTGTGGCAACACTGTCAAAATATTTTCGGGAATGGGTTGTGTGAACCTTCCCAATATTTTGAGTGGAATGTTTGTAATAAATGTGGTGGTCAAGACAGTCATAACAATGGTTGTCCTAACTCTTATTCCCCATCCCCGAGCCGCTATTATGATTCTCCTGTTGTTTGTGATGCTGACAGGAGTAACAAAGTGGAGGATACGGAAAGTCTTGCTCGGATTAGCGATATGATAAAGCAAATAATGAAGCACGATGTATTAGTGAGAGAGCAAAACGCAGAAATGTGGAAAGCCATAGAGAGGATTCGTGCCAAAACTCAAAAAGATGCAAGCCGAGGCTAAACTTGTAATGATCTACAAGTTGGGCTTAGCAATGCACAAGACGAACCTCAATCGAGGAAGAGAAGCGAGTTCCTCAAGCGATAGCTTTGGAGAAGCAGAGATAGTAGGCCAATCTTGGCTAACGGAACAAGCTCAAAAAATGAAATTTCATGGGTTTCTTCGTGATGGTCTTACAAACATGGCTACACAACTGATAGAGGGCAGAACTGAGCTCAGACAAGAGATAGACCAATTTGGCTCAGATATCTATGACCTGCAAGCTCAAATGAATAAAAAGGTTGAGGCGTCTGATGCCCAACCACTAATTGTTGTGGATACTGACCAACTTGTGGATCAAATAGAGAAATTCCAACCATTCGATCAGATCTTTGTTGATGATGTCATTGTTGAGGAGGTGTACAAAAGTGAGGATGTCATAAATAATGTAGTTTTGGAGTTGGGACGTGTTGGTCCTCATTCTAAGCATTTTTCTACATTATGTGTAGTTGGCAACATGGAAATCGAGCCTTTCAAACTTTTGGAGAAGTGTATAGATGAGGAACAAGAGCCTTACATCCTGAAATTTGCCACACCAAAGAGACAAAACGATATTCCTCACTTAAGGGCCGGGAAGTGCAAGATGCGACACCTATTGCTTGGTTCCTTTATTTTCACACCACCGGCCTATGAGCGGAGCAGAAAATTTGATGCAAAATTAGGGGCATAATTCATATCCTCAAAGTGGAGAGAAAAGTGGTGAAGTTGATTCACGTCGTGCCACGATGATTAGGGGAAGTCTGAGTACTCGAAGTTGAAGCTGAGGAGCATCCCAGAGTTTTAAGTGTGGGGTCATTCGCCCCTTGATGATGAGAGCATGTTTCTAGCTAGGCCCTAGTGGGCCCCAGGGAGTATTTCGTATCTTACTTGCTTTTAATTTTTCCATCCATATACACTGAGGGCATTGCATGATTTTAAGTGTGGGGTGGGAAATACGTCCTTAGTTTTGTAACAACATTTTGAGGTTGTGGATGATGACTAGTATATGCTTAGGATTTTTTTTTTTTAGGCTTGAGTCTTAGTGTCGAAAAAAATAGAAAAAGTTGAAAATTTTCAAAAAGATTTTTATTTTCTTTATTTTTCTTTGATAACTTCTTAAGTCCCTCATTAGTTGGAATTCATCATCCACCCCGTTTGATTTTCTTATAGCCTCGGTTCTTTCCCCAGGGGGGCCTTTGAACAGGGCGTAGTTAGATTTTTCTTTTTAGTCATAGAAAGGGCTTTTCCCGATGACGGGTGGATGACAACCTGCTTGAGGGAAAATTAGTCCGTAGGTTGAAAACATTCAAATGATAGGTGTGCGGGTTAGGTAACATATCGGCACATGAGCGATTTTTGATTTTTTTAAGTTGAAAGCATGCCTTGAAATTGCATCATTTTTCTCGAAACAACTAAAAATTGGATTTGTTTGACTCATGCATGACTTACTTGACATTGTTGAGGTATTGTTGTTTGATTCGAGGGACAACCGGATCTCTCTTGTGTAGATTGTGTTCCATGTGTGTGTAAGGTTTCGCTATTGTATCCATGCTTGGTATCGACATCTAGAACTTGCCCCGTGTGTTCGTGAAGCGAAATGAAGTTTGATTGAACATAGGAAGTGATAGAGGCATTTCTTTGATTAGTCACTGAAAAGCCTAAATTGTTCATCCGACCAATGTGTAAATATGACCCTAGTTAGCCCTTTTGAGCCTTTAGCATTTTTGTTGATCGCAGTAATTAGCCTTTACCACTTCATTCTATAAAACTTGATTTTTAATCCAAATACTCTATGAGCACTTTAATCATTTACATATATAATGGGAGTTGGGATTTGAATGAAAAAGGGAAAGTGGTTGTTAATTGTAATCTAGGAAGATTATGGGAGCACCGAATGAAAATAACTAATTCACTTGTTAGTTGGGAATTGAAAGAAAAAAAAAGAGAAAAGAAAGAACTCCGAAAAAGAAAGAAAAAATGTAGCGAAAAAATTTCCTTTCTAACTTGTGTGACTTTTAAAAGAGTGGTGCTTAAACAAAGAAAAATGGGTGAATTGGGAGAAATTTAAAGGTTGGTTGATGTTGAATAAGGGCTAATGAGAAATTGTGCAAGAATGATAGAAGTATATGTATTAAAGTGCTTAGGGAAGTTAGTCACTATTATCCAAATAATTCCTACCCATCCCTTTGCCTACATTACAACTCTAGAAGTCCTACTTGATTCTAGGTTCATCTTACTTGTATTAGTGGAGTGGTTACACTACGGGCAAGCAAATGGTACGTCGTACTTTGCATGTGATATTTTTTGTGAGAGTGAGCGTAATTGATTTTATGTCCATTGATTTAAACATATGTGATTCTTGAGAGATATGGACTACTTTCTTTTGGTGAGGGCACATAATTAGCAATAGAGTGGTGAAGTGTTGATTTCTTGATCATAAGGTTGCTTACATGCTTTAAAGTGGTGTCGTTGGGTCAATTGGTTTTAAAAGTGAAGTATTTTTCAGGAAGGTGGTCATTGGTGCTAAAAATGAGGGTTTTAAATCTTTTACATGGCTTTCGTAACTTGGCTCATTGTTTTGGTTTTGAAATCTTTCTTTTGAGATAGCCATACTAGCCAAATCTCATTGCAGACCTGTTTGAATGAGTTGAGCTAGAAGTGTAGTTTGATTTTGGTTTGTGTTTCCTCGAGGGCGAACAAAGTCTAAATGGGGGGTGATGATATTGGTACAAATATCTATGTTTCGTTTCATTTTACATCCTATTCTTATGACTTTTATCGCTTAATCTATGATGAAATCGTCGTATTTGAGCTTATGTCATTATATTTCATGTGTATAGGTACGATGAAGACAAACGATGGAAAATCGGGCTAAAAGTAGTTGATTTTGGAGCGTATGATGATTACATGAGGTAACGAGTCGAAGACCACAAGTGATGAACTAAAAGGAAAAAAAATGAACTAAAGGAAGCATATGTGCCAACCTCGCGTCACGGGGCCAGCACGTGAAGGTTGAGTCGCGAAAAACTGGAGTCCCGCGCTGCATAGGCACCGCGGACCTAGCACAATCAACATCCAAATTTCATCGCGAAGGTCCCGTGCTAGACCCGCGATGAGCGGCTAGCACGGGACGGGTTTAACTTGTCCGCTTTCAATTAGGATTCTTTTTCTATTCTGTAGTTATTAAATTCCTAGACTATAAATACTTATTTGAAGGGTTGAGAACGGTATGCTGGGATTATTCCAAGACTTGTAAGCCGTCATCCTACTCTCTCTCTCTAGAATTATTTTATTTTCATCTTTTGAACCCTAGTTTCTTCATGAATTCTTGTTCTTCGTCGAGAATCATGAGTAGCTAAACTTATTAATTCTGGGGTTGTGGAGAAAGACATGATAGTTGGTTTGACAAAAATTTCTGTCAATTAAATTCCCATATTTTGGGTTGCTTATTTATTCTTGTGCTTAATTCTTGCGTGTGTGTTTGGGAGCAACAAGGTTTTTTAATCTAATAGGGAAATTAATGATTTCTTGAGTCTATTTTGTAACTGGGGAATAGTTTTGAACTTTAAAAATGTTGAGTTACCGATTTTAATCTCGAAATTTCTATTTTGCCCTTGTGGGGCCGATTTTCCTCTTTTTAATGGTTATTTTCGATTCAATTAGTACTATAGCTTTATGGATATCGTTAGTCTATATTTCTTACATAGAATGCATTGTTGAATAGACTTTGACCATTTGGAAGCACTTCGGAATGGTAAAGCTTTGGCGTGAGGGTTCGTGGCACCCGCTCGACATTGAGGTAGGTTACGGCTTACTTTAGTTAGACTTTGATTAGTGAAACTTATGTATGCGTAGAATTGATGTGAGAAATCATGATTAGGTCTTCAGACATGATGTTAGGATGGAAATACAACTAGGTTCGAATGACTTCTGATTATGTGGGCTTGTCGCCGTTATTTTACACATTAGTGACATGTGGTGTAATTGTTTATGTGATCGGAATGGTGTGATGTGACAGATTCATTATGGTGATTGAAATTGGATGTTGACTCCATTTCCATAGTTGTTGTGATTTATGCATGTCTTGATGTGGCTTATCGTGTTGTGACTTCCATAGCTTGTTCATTGACACTGATTGCATTTGATTTAGCATTCTTGCATTCATACACTCATACATGGTGGAAATGGTGTGGAAGTGACTTGATGAAATAAATGTGGTACTGATGATAAATGATTTATGGCAACCATGAAAGAAAATGTGACACTTTGATGAAAGCATTAGGTGAATCCGTGATCCGAGGTTATTTCGAAGCGGAAGGTATATGTGCTCGTGATCTGATAGGACATTTCGGAGCGAGTGGTACATGAACGCCATGGGTCCCTCATGGGTCATGACTGTCGAGACGTCGATATTCCGTCCGAAGCATGTGTGTACAGGTTGAGATACTGGCCACTGCATTGCATGGCATCCATTTCATTACTTTACATATATCATCATCACATTTTAGATCGATTGACTGGATTTGTTAGTTGTATTCGGGATTGTGGTTACTTTTAGGAAATATTAGAAACTTGACAGACTTGTGTTTAGGTGCTTCACCTTAGGCAATGATTCGGTTGTGTGATATTATGTGACTTGAGTGGTTACTATGTGCCTATCTGTTTATCGTGTTGATTATGTGGCTTATATGCGTAAAATAATCTTAGTCAGCCTATGATGCTTCCCAGTACATAGTGTTTGTACTGATACTACCTTGCTATACTCTTTTCTGAATGCAGAGTTCGCTACAGGATCCATGTCAGCACCTCGTGGGTGATTCCCGAGCCTTCTAATTTGAGTTTCCAGGGTGAGCCATGTTCCAGATCCACAGCCCGAAAAACTCTTCTCTTATGATATCTGTCTTTCTGTTTCGAGACAGTATTTCAGACACTTATGTATTTTCTAGATTCAGACTTATGCAGATTTGAAATGGCTCTTGTACTATGACTTGACCAGTTTGCGGGGTTTCATTTGTACTTCTCGCACTTTAGTTATTTATGATATGACTTGAGACTGCTTGTATTATTTAATCTTCCGCATGTTAATTCTAAAAATAGTAGAGTACGGGAAGGGTTCGCCCCCAAGGGAGTTAGTGTGGGTGCCCGCTCAACCTACGAGTTAAGTCGTGACAATTGCTAAGTGATAGAACTCTAGGGCCTGTAAGCAACTCTAAAAACCCGTTACCTATATATCTCGCCAGCTAAGGGTTTTACGTATTGAGAGCTTTCTTAGATATATTAATAACTATGAAGGTTATTATTGCTAGCTATTTTATGTACGTGGATGTGAAAGACCAAGGTGAATGATACTTAAGATAGAGACTACCATCAATGAAAGATTGGTCCTCGTAGATTTGAAGGTTCTATGTTGTTTTGATCTATGTATGTTACTTATTGTTTTCCTGATTTTTATAATTTTAATATGTTTATTATTTGGTTCCATGTACATATGATCAAGAACATATAGCTTATTCAACTTATGTTTACCGGGATTTTTCTTGCAATTGTGTATGCCGAGGTTTTTTCGTATATATAGACTAGGTAATATACTAGGATTTTTCTGCGCTTTGTATGCCTAAGGTTTTTTTAGACATATAGTAAGTACATGGATTGTTAGGTGTATATTGTTAGAAATTGCGTCAAATCTATTCATACCAAGTGTTAGCAATGCTCTGCAGCTGATGAGCTCCAAAAGTAGCTGCTTCAGTTTCCGTAATTGACATAATCTTGAAAATTTTCTAAAGAGCATCAATGTAGTCCTGAGGGTCTTCATCCTTCTTTGTCCCCATGAAGACTGGGGGATTCATTCTGAGAAAATCTTTGGTCTTAGAAGACTCTCCATGTCACGACCCAACCGGAGGGCCATGACGGGCACCCGGTGCTAACCCACCCGGGCACCTCTTATCGTACTTTCCTATTCACATCTAGGTGAGCCACATAGCTTATTCATAATTTCTATACATCAATAATACTAATCTCATTGGGCAGCAACACATTTATATCATCATCGACAACAATGCCTATATCCATATACACAAGCCGACGAGGCTAACAAAATGATATGCAAAATATGAGCCGACAAGGCTACAAGACATCTAACCATACACAACTGTCTACGAGCCTCTAAGAAGAGTATGTAACATCATATAGATGGGACAGGACCCCGCCATGCCCATATGTATGTACACAAAAAAATAATACCAACAGCTGCAGCTCTGGATGTAATGGAGCTCCTTTATGCAGTCCCTGAACGAGAAATCTAAGGATCAAGCCTGTCTCCCTGTCACTTGCGGGCATGACGCAGCGTCCACAAACAAAAGGACGTCAATACGAATAATGTACTGAGTATGTAAAGCATAATCAATAACATAATGAAAGCATAAGAAATAACATAAGATGGACGAGTTATGAAATGAAAGAGATAGGTATACCTCTAGCGACGTTCGTCATATTTACTTACCCTCTTTCTAATGGGAAACTTCCAT
The DNA here is from genome assembly GCF_029784015.1 of Lycium ferocissimum. Lineage (NCBI taxonomy): Eukaryota > Viridiplantae > Streptophyta > Magnoliopsida > Solanales > Solanaceae > Lycium > Lycium ferocissimum. Next base: position 15,892 of record NW_026717580.1, on the reverse strand, counting down.
TTCATACATTCATACATTTAGAAGTATCATACCCGACCATAGAGGTTCGGTGTTTTATGTACCCGACCATGATGAGGTTCGGTGTTATACGTACCTGGCCCTACCAAGGCTCAGTGTTATCCGTACCCAATCGCAGTGGTGTGCACGCGATAAATATCATACCCGACCATATGAGCTCGGTGTTACATAATAGCCATACATACTTATACACGTATACATAAAAGTCCATAAGTATCGTCAACATCATCATCATCATCGTTTTCGTTACAACTTTCCTCAGGGGATCAACTATCATATAAATGAGGTAATAGCATCGTACAAATATCGAGAATCATGAGCTTTAGTAATTTTAGAGGTAGAGTCGTTTGGAAGACATTTTGGAACCCATGAGATGGTATATAGCAAAGGAATCATGCCTTAATGAAAGAAGGGTTAGCCTTACATACCTCGTCGTCTTCTTAACTACTTAATGTTCCCCGTCGAAGCTTGGAGAATCTACATTTAGAAGGATTTATGCCATGATTAAGCCTTAATGATACTCTTAAATTCAACTAGAACAATTCATGATCTAACGAAAATTGGGCAGCATTTCCCCTATTTCATCAACTTCCACCATATTACAAAACAACTCCCAAACAACCACAATAACATAATTAAGTAATCACATTATACTAAGCCTTCAATATTCATTCTCATGTTCAACCTATACTAACAACTTTATATCAACTTTTGCACATTTTCATACAATGCTTCCTCATCACCATTTTTACCTTCCATAACAAGATTATACCCATATCACACTAAGAATCATGACTCAAGTTAGCTCACTACTCAAAAACATCATAAAAGCTACATTTAGACCTCATTTTCTACTTTATTCTTCTACCCAAGTTGTTCAACAACCAAACATTCATGATAACATGAAATAAGCATGAAAACTAACCTTTTCTCTCATAATAATGAGCTTTGGAGCAGCTATCAACTTATATGAAAACCCTAGCTTCAATACCCAAGAATTTCTTGTTGTCTACTAAACCTAGCAAGACTTCTAACACATGGATATCTTGATTCTTGCCTCTTGATCTTTGTTTTCTCTTGGATTAGAGTGGAATATGCTTGGAGAAGGGTTTGGAGCTCTTAAGACTTGAGGAAATGTGGAAAATGAAATAAAAGAACAAGGGTCGTCTATTTATACAAAAATTAAAAGTAGCACGTTGGACTTATACGGACCATTTATACGGTCCGTATAACATTATACGGTCCACCGTATAACACCACCATGAAAATATCCCTTTCTGTAAAGGTCATGTTATACGAACCCCCTTTATACGGACCGTATAAAGTTATACGAGCCGTATAAGTGGTCGTATAACTCACAGTTATCCGAAACTTTCTCTCGTTGATTCGTTTGACTTCCAATCCTTGTGGAACCTTCTTGGCACTTATGTAACACTTCATTAACCATACAATAGGACCTATAGCAGCCCCTCAAGATATTTCTAAATAAACATTAGATCAATTATAGTGAAAACCTTTCCGAACACGACTTACATTTCACTTCCTTCAACAAACTTAGGCTCATATATTCATATGACTTCAAAATCTTACAGTATGCATCTTAAGCTATCTAATACTTTCCTTAATCTTGTATGGATTTCATGTTCATCTTAAACTCACATTAGTCTACTCACGAGGCAACAAAATCCAGAATTTCCGAGGTGTAACACTTTATTTTTCCCTAAACTAGACCCAGATTCCTGACGTTGGGCCTGAGCTGCTACCAGCTGTGCGAGCATGTTGATAGCACTCCTAACATCCCCATCTGAAGCGCTAGGAGGTGTAACTGTAGGGGCAGTTGGAGCTGTTGTCTGAGTCGGAACGGTCTCTTCGTGAGCTACTTCCGCGGTAGCCCTCTGGCTGGTGGCTGTGGCCTTTCTGGTGTATTTTCTTTTCGCAGGCATTTTCTGAAAATACGTACACGCACGAATTAGAAAGACATCCTGAGAGGACTGCTCTAACTGCACGATCTAGAGTATGAAAGAAGTGAGACAATCTTAAATGTCTTGGTGGTCAACTTTTTATACGTGTAGGGCCCTTACACCTATAAAAGTGACCCCACTAGACACGGTTTCATAGACTTCCTAGGGACAACTAAACCTAGGCTTTGATACCAAGCTTTGTCACGCCCCAAACCATAGCCTGGGCGTAACACGACACTCGGTGCCTGACTGCATGTGACCGAGCGAACCACATGGCTTGCTGAATCATCATGAGGCATACATGAGTGGAAATATAACATGAAACATGATGGGCTTGAAGAAAATACATGAAGTCATAATAATCTGTAAAATACTTGTTTAAAACATAAACGCGAATGATATCATAACTGAGTCAAAATGGCTAACCGACTCTGAAAGTCTGACATGACATACTGGCTTTTCTAGTTTATGAAACCTCTAACACGAGTCGAACATGAAAACATACTTGGACAAGGCCCCCAGCATACCTTTAGATGCAAAATCAAATAGATAAGGACAATATCTAAACCCCGGATGAGATGAGGCTCACCAATAAGCTGATACGTGTAGATCCTAATAAGCAGAGGCGTCATCCTGTAAATCAGTACATGCATCGTGAAATACAGGCCCCCAAAGCAATAAAAGGGGACGTCAGTACTTTGAATGTACTGGTATGTAAACACATGAGGGAAATAAGCAGGCACATAATATATAGATATGAAGCTGAAATTGAATATGAATGTTGAAACTGAATACTGAAACTGAACATGAACATGAATACTGAAAACATGAAATAATCTATAACTGAGATGAAAACATGATAATAACTGTAATACTGACATGAACCACCACGGGGAGAAACGTGGAGCCTGATCTCGGCCCGATTAGCTAAGTCATCTTGTACCTTGCCAGGGTACAAGACATGAACATGACATGAATGGATCCAAAATCCCTCAATGGGGAAAACATGAAGGAATCGTCCTAACTGGGCGGAGCGATCCTTATCCTACGTTGGCATACGTAGTTTCGGGCTATCTGAGCCTTCTCGGTATTAATACAACTCCCGAACATGAAAGGTAACTGAAGACATGATTTCTGATTCTTAACATGAACATGGATACATGAAGACATGACAACAAATAATATATACAAGTTTTTTATGGAAATAAGCATAATATCTCATATCTTGTGTTATAGAACCCATGAGATGCAAATTATGGGTTTTCATAGATTACGGATTGAGTCTCAATCACCAAAACAGTTTTAAGACTAATTAAACGGAATTATAACTGACAATATAATATATCATGGTTCAAGTGTCTAGGGTTTATCATGAGTATACCTAGAATCCTAAACCTAGTGTGTGTAAACATGGAATACTGAAACATGGGGAAGAACAAGGATGTTCCCACACGTGGATAGCGTCTACATACCTGGTAATGTTCCAATTTGCAACAAAAATCTGATCTTGGAAGAAGAATCCTAACCCTTGGTCTTGAATTCCTATAATTGGGTTTTCTTGAAAAACCCTATGTTAAGAGCATGAGATTCTACTTAGGATTCAAGGGAAATTAATGGAATTCGCTTAGGATAGTGTTAAGAGGCTTACCTTGATGCTTGGAGAAGTTGAGAGGAGAGGGTTTTCGTGTTAGGGCTTGAGAGGAATGAAAATAATGAAATAAAACTGAATTCCGTTCTTTTAACGTTTCGGGGCACGCGGCAACACATGTTACGGTCCGTAACACTGGACCGTAACATGGGCCAAAATTCTAGTGAACAATTTAGTTTGGAGGTCAGGTTACAGTCACTTGTTACGGCCAGTAATACAAGTTACGGTCCGTAACGTGAGTGAAAATTCCAGTGATATCTGATTTTCTGAGGTTATGATACGCTGCCACTTTACGAGCCGTAACATGTGTTATGGACCGTAACGATGAACCGTCCTTTGGTCCAAAAGTTACGAGATGGTGATTTTCCAATCACGCCTGTTACGGTATGAGAGACAGGCCGTAACACATGTTACGGGCCGTCCCTTGGAGCGTAACACATGACTTTCTGAACTGAAACATATTTTCGATTCTAACACTCTCTTTCTTGGGTTTCTAACCTCCTGAATCATGGATATGGTTTAGTACGGATTTTACGAGGTGTTACAATATCTCCCCCTTGGGATCATTCGTCCTCGAATGATGGATCGTGGTTAAGATTGGGACTGGACATGGCTTGAATATATGAATGTGAAGGAAACATGACATGAAACATGAGACATGAAATGACGTGATTACATGGAAACATGAATACCGAAGCATGAGATATGAGACATGAGTGCTGAGATGCGTGACATGAGCGTGAAACATGAGACATGACGTGACAAGGACTATGGAAGTTTACCTTGAGCGTTCTCTGCTCGCTCTTCGAACAAATAAGGGTATCTGGATTTCATATCCTCTTCTGCTTCCCATGTAGCCTTTTCAACTTTTTGGCTCCTCCACATGACTTTCACTGAGGCTACCTCCTTTGTTCTCAACTTGCGAACCTGACGATCTAGAATGGCTACGGGGGTCTCCTCGTAGGTCAGACCATCCTAAACCGTTACAGTATCAGCAGGAACAACCAATGACGGGACTCCTACACACTTCCTCAACATGGACACATGAAACACTGGATGTACAGCAGCCAACTCTTGTGGCAACTCAAGTTCATAAGCTACCAGACCGACCTTTCGCAGGATTCTGTAAGGTCCAATATATCTGGGACTGAGCTTCCCTTTCTTGCCAAGTCTCATAACACCCTTCATAGGTGAAACTTTAAGAAACACCTAATCATTAACTTGAAATTCTAAATCCCTTCGCCTCATATCTGTGTAAGACTTCTGGTGACTCTGAGCCATTTTCAAACGCTCTTGAATCAACTTGAATTTTTGCATAGCCTGATAAACCAAATCTGGTCCTAATAATTCTGCTTCACCAACCTCAAACCAATTAATTGGTGACCTACACCTTCGCCCATACAGAGCTTCGAATGGTGCCATCCCAATGCTAGCATGATAACTGTTATTATAGAAGAACTCAATGAGAGGTAAGTGGTCATCCCAATTACCTTTGAAATCTAGGACATATGCTCTCAACATGTCCTCAAGAGTCTGAATAGTACGCTGCGCTGCCTATCCGTCCGTGGATGAAAAGGCGTGGCCGAGATTCACCTTGGTACCCAATCCTTTCTGAAAGAATTTCCAGAAGATCGCTGTGAACTGAGCACCACGATCTGAAATAATAGACATGGTCCCATGCAATCTGACAATTTCCTTAACATATGACTTGGCGTAATCCTCTGCTGAATCTGTAGTCTTGACTGGCAGAAAGTGCGTCGACTTAGTAAGCCGGTCAACGATTACCTATATAGAGTCATGCCTCCTAGCTAAATGAGGTAGACCTGATACAAAGTCCATGTTGATCATTTCCCATTTCCATACAGGAACATCAATATTCTGAGCCAAGCCACCAAGCCTGGTGCTTGGCTTTCACTTGTGACAATTTGGACACTTAGCTACAAATCGCCACATTCTTCTTCATATCATTCCACTAATAAATCTCCTTAAGATCATGGTACATCTTAGTGGAACCGGGTGAATGGAATACACCAAGTTGTGAGCTTACGACATGATTCGCTCTTCCGAGTCTATCCACATCCGGAACACATAACTTTTGCCTCGGTACCTCGAGGTACACCATCATCTCCCTTGTTCAAAAGCCGTCGTCTTATGCTTGTGAAAGCCGCAACAAATAGGGATCACTAAGCGTTTCTCCTTGACTTCAATGATTAAAGAGAAAGGGCTCATTCTCGAACAACCACGCCACCATCCTCGAGTCCAAAAGTCGAACTCCAAGACTGGCCAAAGGATGAACTTCCTTGGTCATAACTTTCTTATCTTCGTCAACGTGGGCCAAACTCCCCATGGAACGCCGACTAAGGGCATCAGCCACGACATTTGCTTTCCCCGGATGGTAAAGGATATCCACATCATAATCCTTAAGCAATTCGAGCCATCTCCTCTCTTCCTAAGATTCAGCTCCCGGCACCTTGCCCGAAGATATCTGCCAGGCTTTTTTGTGGTGCAGTGAAAATCTCAACATGCACTCATACAAATAATGACGCCATATCTTAAGTGCAAAAATCATGGCTGCCAACTCTAAATCATGAGTCGGGTAATTCTTTTCGTGAACCTTGAGCTGACGAGATGCATAAATTACAACCTTACCATGCTGCATTAAGACACATCCAAGACCAACTCCCGAAGCATCACAATAAACCACGAACCCTTCGGTTCCTTTGGGTAGCGTCAAAACTGGAGCACAATTTAGTCTCTTTTTCAACTCTTCAAAGCTTCGCTCACAAGCATCTAACCATTGAAACTTAACCTTTTTCTGACTCAACTTAGTCAACGGAGCAGAAATAGAGGAAAATCCTTCTACGAAACGCCTATAATAGCCTGCTAGACCCAAGAAACTTCTTATATCAGAAACTGAAGTGGGTCTGGGCCAACTCCTTACGGCATTAATCTTCTGAGAATCAACCCTAACGCCTTCACCTGAGATCACATAGCCTAAGAATGCCATTGACTTAAGCCAAAACTCACACTTTGAGAATTTTGCAAAAAGTTCGCGATCCTGAAGAGTTTGCAACACTGATTTCGAGATGCTCGCATGTTACGACCTCACTACGGAATACACCAAAATGTCATCAATGAAGACAATGACGAATATATCGAGATAAGGCTTGAATACTTTGTTCATAAGATCCGCAAACGGTGGCGCATTTTGTCGACCCCGACATAACAAGAAATTCAAAGTGACCATAACGGGTTACGAAAGCGGTCTTCGGAATATCGACTTCTTAACCTTTAATCGATAGTATCCTCGATTCGAGGTCAATCTTGGAATAACATTGGGCACCCTGAAGTTGATCAAATACGTCATCTATTCTGGGAAGAGGATACCTATTCTTAATGGTAACTTTGTTCAACTAGCGGTAGTCGATACACATGCGTAAGGTACCATCCTTCTTTCGGACAAACAAGACTGGTGCACCCCAAGGTGAAACACTGGGCCTAATAAATCCTTTGTCAAAGAGGTCTTTCAACCATTTTAACTCTTTTAACTTCCGTGGAGCCATTACGTATGGCGGAATAGATTCCGGGCGAGTGTCGGGAAGTAGATCAATTCCAAATTGAATCTCCCACGTCGGCGAGGAATTCTGAAAGATCTTCGGGAAAGACCTTGCGAAATTCATTTACAACTAGGACGGACTGAAGAGTTGGAGTCTGGGCGTCTGAATCCCTTACTCGAACTAAGTGGTAGATATAACCCTTGGAAATCATTTTTCTGGTTGTAAGATAGGAGATAAATCTATCCTTGGGTTCTCATCGAATTTCCCTCCCATTCTATGGTACCGGCTCATTAGGAAACTCGAATCTTACAACCTTCTACAACATCTTGTGACATTACATGAAGGCCCAACAGGTCCATACCCATGATCACATTAAAATCTACCATCTCTAACTACTAAGTCGGCTATGGTCCTACGGTGATGGACTAACAACGTGTAACCTCAATGGGGAAAACATGAAGGAATCATCCTATTTGGGCGAATCCTTATCCTACGTTGGCGTACGCGATTTCGGGCCCTATCTGAGCCTTCTCGCTATTAATACAACTCCCGAACATGAAAGGTAATTGAAGACATGATTTCTGATTCTTAACATGAACATGGATATATGAAGACATGACAACAAATACATATATACAAGCTTTTCATGGAAATAAGCATAATATCTCATATCTTGTGTTATAGAACCCATGGGATGCAAATTATGGATTTTCATAGATTATGGACTGAGTCTCAATCACCAAAATGGTAAATTAAGACTAATTAAACGGAATTATAACTGACAATATAATATATCATGGTTCAAGTGTCTAGGGTTTATCATGAGTATACCTAGAATCCTAAACCTAGTGTGTGTAAACATGGAACACTGAAACACGGGGAAGAACAAACATGTTCGCACACGTGGATAGAGTACCTGGTAATGTTCCAATTTGCAACAAAAATGCGATCTCGGAAAAGAATCCTAACCACTGGTCTTGAATTCCTATAATTGGGTTTTCTTGAAAACCCTATAAGAAAGCATGAGATTTTACTTAGGATTCAAGGTAAATTAATGGAATTCGCTTAGGATAGTGTTAAGAGGGTTACCTTGATGCTTGGAGAAGTTGAGAGGAGAGGGTTTTTGAGTTAGGGCTTGAGAGGAATGAAAATAATGAAATAAAACTGAATTCCCGCTCTTTTAACATTTCAGTCGCAGCACCGTTACGGACCGTGTTACGATCCGTAACACATGTTACGGTTTGTAACACTGGACCGTAACATAGGCCAAAATTCCAGTGAACAGCTTAGTTTGGAGGTCAGGTTACAGTCACTTGTTACGGGTTGTAACACGTGTTACGGTCCGTAATACTAGACCGTAACATGAGTGAAAATTCCAGCGATGTCTGATTTTCTGAGGTTATGATACTCTGCCACCTTACGAGCCGTAACACGTGTTACGGTCCGTAACGATGAACCGTCCTTTGGTCCAAAAGTTTCGAGACGATGATTTTCCAAGCGTGCCTATTACGGTATGAGAGACGGGCCGTAACACGTATGTTACGTCGTCCCTTGAGAGTAACACATGACTTCTCGAACCCAAACATATTTTTCAATTCCAACACTCTCCTTCTTGGGTTTCTAACCTCCTGAGTCATGGATATGGTTTAGTACGGATTTTACGAGGTGTTACATACAGTTTTGAGATAATATCTATATATCTTGAATACGCAGTGATATAAAATTAAGTAATATTTTTTTATATAAACATATATTTGTCAAACATTAATGTTTAGTTTTTTATAATTAGCTTTTAGTTTTATAATTTGAAATATCTAACTGTGTAATTACACTTGCGCAACCAAACAGTATGCTTGTAATTACGTTATGACAAAAAACAGATCGTCGTAATTATTATATACTGTGTAATTACTACCCAAGTAATCACACCAATACCAATTACTAGGTGGCATTCCAAACAAAAAGCTTGGCCAAATGGATTATTAAGTTTTGTGTCAAATCTAAGAATTGACATAAAGTAGAATGGGCAAAGTACTACCCCTTCTATTTCAAATAAGTGAAGTTTTCTATTTTTTTCATTTTGTTTTAAAATAAGTGATGTTTCATTTAATCAAGAAGGCATGATGTTCTTTCAATTTTACCTTATTTAAATAAAGAGAGTTTTACATAATCAAGAAACTATTAAAGAGTTGCTCCCTCTGGTTCAAAATAAGTGACCACTTAGCTCTATTTTGGTTCAAAATAAGTGTCACTTACAAAATAAAAAAATGAATTAACTTTATTTTCCTAGATTTGCCTCTATTTACTCAAGACAATAAATAAGTAAGAGTCTTATTAATTAAAGTAGTTTAGTCAAAATACCAATATTTTTCTAGAAGTTAGTGTTTTCTTAAGCGGTGTAAAATTGACTAAGTGGATACTTATTTTGAATCGGAGGGAGTGGTATATCTTTTTCAAAATTTTATTAAAGGTAAGTTAATAAAAATACATCTTACTTTCTAAAAATGGATAGTTTTTTTAAGAGGTGTGTCTAAACGAAAAACACCATTTATTTTGAAATGAAGGGAGTGTTCCTCAAAAGACAGAAATGAATTTTTGGCCCTTTACAAACTTTTTTTAGTTTTATGATCTTTTTACAAAAGTTCTTCATCTTTTACACATAAGAGATCTAAAAAAACACATAAAAGATTTGAAAAAAACAATTTCTTCTACTTAAATTGTAAGAAGCCAAGTGATCTTATTTCCTCAAAATTTAGTGAGTTATATTCCCTGATGGTGTAATAGTTATTTACACAAACCTTAAGTTAAAAAATATTTACACAATCAAGTAAATTAAAAAAGATATTCACATAATTCTACTTAATATTGGCATTACTAATAACCTAAAATAAATTGTACAGTCCTAACTAACCTACTAAACAGATTAGATTACACATATAACTTAAGATTTCACTAAAATGTATGTACTGAAAATTTTCCCGCCATTTACTAGGCATTTTTCATGGCAAAATTTACCCTTAAAATTGTGGATTTGTTCACTGAAAAGAAGCAAGAGAGAGAAACCAATGGAGGCCAAGCTTTTTGATGTCCCTATTACTGTCTCAAACCCAATGCTAAATTTCAAGAATCAAAAACAAAAGATCAAATATGTATATGTGAAATGTGATTGCAAACGAAGAAAGACTCATGAAGTAACTATTATGGATCTTCCTAGAGTGATAATGGTGGAAATTCTTTCAAGATTGCCAATCAAGCCCGTTTTTCGTTGTAAAAGCGTTTGTAAACGCTGGTATAATCTTTTCTCTGACCCTTTATTTGTTAAGATGTATCACACAAGATCGCCTTTTCCCTGCATTTTGCTTTCTGTTGATCACTCTATCGCTTCACTTCTTGAACTCAAAGCAGATTATGATTATGTTTCTCGCCCCCGAAATAGGCCCATTATGTTGAGCACTAAATTTCACCTCCCTAGAGATAAACTTGCCTTGGGAATGATGACTTATTTGGTGTTAGTTTTGGTAATGAAAACTTGAGATTAATTGGTTCGTGTAATGGGTTTATTTGTTTGTTGAGTGGTGATACGTATGATGATAATCATTCAGTTTACATTAGCAATCCTCTTTTGGGTGAGTATTTCAAGGTTAAGTTGCCTGAATGGGAGAAAAGAGTTCGTCGTGTTGCTTATGCATTTTGCTTTGGTGAAAGCTCTGGACAGTATAAAGTATTGAGATCTGTAACTAGAAAGTTTCGGGGTCATCCTGAAGTATCAGAATTGGAGGTTTATACTCTTGGAGTCGGTGAGAAATGGAGAAACGTGGGCGGGGCTCCGTACCCTTGATGTGGATCATTTGGCAATGTTAATGTAAATGGTGTTCTTCATTGGTTGATGGATGATGAAAATACTAAAATAAGTGCCAGTATTTACTCCTTTAATATCGGGACAGAAGAGGTGAAGCCCCTACCAACTCCACTTGGTTTGAAAACTCCATCCTTGGGGTTGATGCTAGCAGAGTTTGGGAATTCTCTGTGTTTGTCTGATAAAGGTGATCTATGGTGGATGAAAGAGTATGGAATAGCTGAATCTTGGACTAAAGATCGCATTTTGACGGACTCTATTTCGCATGATATCTGTTATGATAGTTTTATACCAATCATAATTTGGAAAGATGGAGAAATCTTGATGCAGAGTGATCGTGGCACACAGCTTGTTTCGTACAACCCAAAAGCGAAGAAGTTTAGGAAGGTCAATGTTTATCGTAGTTGTAGTGCAGCGACCAGATACATTCCAAGTTTTTACTCACTCAAAACTATCATGGGGGAAAGTTTCGAAGTCTCAAATGCTTATCCGAAGAATGAGATAGTTTAGATATTCAGTTTGTCTTACTTCCTCTAGGATATTATGTTTTGCTAGACCTGACAACTTTTTCTGTTTTTATGGATAATTTTGAGTTCTGGTAGTAAAACTCTGCCTGTATAAGCATACCTTGTCCATTTTAACAATCCTAAGTTGTTTGCATTTTAAATTCTCCAAAGCTGCATTTCTTTTGTTCATTCATTCTTTACTTGTCTGAATAGAACAAAATAAAGGAACAAAGAGTTGGCCTATCTGTCAAGCGCTTTGTTTGTGGTAAACGGTACATGAACTTTTGGGTAAAGTTAATTGGATGCTTCAATTGGGAGTGACATCTCGATTATGTCCTGATTTTTTATGTAGTTCTTTCCTTAGTTGGTGATTTTCTTGAACAACAGGCTAGTAGTCAAGCTAGCCATTTTAATACTATAGCCATTTTAATACTATCTAGTAATCTATGAAAGAGCAAGTGATTTATTTTCATATTTACATTTTATTTGAGCAAGAATCCCCTTGGTTTAGCTTGAAGCTATGTCCTTTTCTAACCTTGCATCAAACTTCAATTTCCACTGTCCTTCCTTCATTTAATTTTATGTAGTTACTTGCTTTCATGATCAATTTGACAGCTTAACTCTTTTGATCTCATTCAAGATGAAAGAATTTAAATTCATTTCACCTCTCTAATTACTAGCTTCCGTATAATAGGAATGGAAGGTGACTTTGTGTAATCTTTACTTTACAGGTTTCATCAATTTCTAAACATTTTTGTTGCCATTGTCTTATTATGCTTTCTGTTGAGTGTTGATAGTGATGTTCTTACTCTCTTGAACTATCTTATCCGGTGATATTATATAAGTTTCAGCGATCATGCATGCTATCATTTTCTTTTATTTCATATTTTCTCTTTTACTCATTCTCTGGACTGTGAAGTGAGCTATATAAGCTTTCTTAGCGAAGAACAATTCAGTATTTTATTGTTGCTTACTGTGAACTTCCTATCTCTTCCTTTGGTTGGTGTAAGCTTATTATTCAGCATCTTTTATCGAATTCAAATATATTTTTGAAAGGTTAAAAAACTTTGGCCATCTTCATTTCAGTGTTTTGATCCGGGGTCCCGTATTGTCTCTATTTGTGCATTTTTCAACTTTCACTTGATTTTGGTTTTGTCACACGATTTAAATCTCCTGATTTGTTAGTTATCAGCTTATGATTTTTACTTATTGATCTGTTACATTTCACATATGTATACAGGACCAAGGTGTGAATCGGCATGTTTACTGGGAAGGTAAATGTAACAATGTTTTAACGGAAAAGGCTCAAATATGCCATCCAACTATCGAAAATGGCTCATTTATGCCACTCGTCAATAGTTTGGCTCATTTATGCCATCGAACTATAGGAAATGGCTCATTTATGCCATCAAACTATAAGAAATGGCTCATTTATGCCACTCATCAATAGTTTGACTCATTTAAGCCATCGCCTGTTACCAAATTGACTCATCCATGCCATATTTCATTAATGCCGGTTTTATAATACTATATATGACACGTAGCCTCCAATTAGAGGTCTACGTCGTTTAATTAAACCAGCCCAATTTTAAATACCAAATTAATAAAAAATCCGATCCATACACCTTACCACCCATAATCATAATCTAGCTGGAGGCCACGTGTCATATATGATATTGTAAAACCACCTTTAATGAAATGTGGCATGGATGAGTCAATTTGGTAACAAGCGATGGCTTAAATGAGTCAAACTATTGATGAGTGGCATAAATAAGTCATTTCCTATTGTTCGATGGCATAATGAGCCAAACTATTGACAAGTGGCATAAATGAGCCATTTCTGGTAGTTGAATGGCATATTTGAGCCTTTTCCGATGTTTTAATTAACTATGTCTCAGGACTGTAATGAATGATACCATCTTTTTAAACTCTAACTGCATGTATTCAGTTGGTTATTCAACACTAAGTTTTGATGTTATTTGTCCTTATTTTCTGACCAAGCTTCCGTATTATATTTTTTTTATATTGTCGTGTAATATAGGCATCGAAGAAAACACCCAAAAAGATCTCCCACAAAGTATTATTAAGGACCTTTCAGCTCTGGGACTGGTGAAGATGCAGTATGTGAATTTATTCAATGAGCTCATGAGAATGAATAAAGTTTGTTATTTTCATGATTTCTAATTATCCATTTGTTGCGCTCAAGGGAAGGGAAGAACTTCAGTTTAATCACAAAAAATCACCACAATCTGCCAATAAACTTACAAGATACAACATAAAAAATTAGGTATGATGCAGCCTGCTTTAAGCGTGATCTTGAATGACGGTCAATCTACATAAAAAACCAGCTTTATTTCTTTGTTTTCCACCTTCAACTATTTTTTTCATCCTGCAAGTTCTGAGTCTGAATCGTAGTTAAAGTCTTATCTCCGCATACAGATTGAGAATTTGAAGGCTTCCAAGACAACGTAGACAAAGAGCACAAAAGGTAAATTTCTAACTTCTATTATCGACAATAAAGTTCTTTACGCTTAAGCATTTGGAAGATTGTTAAATTGTCACCAGCTTTTCATAAGCATTTGAATGATTGTTATACTGTCACCAAATCTTCATTAAATTCAAGGTAATCTGTCACATAAACCTTATGGCTAATATTTCTGGCAATTGCATGGAAGAACTCATAGGCTTTTACAAACTTATGAACCTTAGTGGACAAAGTCCACAAGTGATGACAGAGATGCACTTAACATCAGTAACTATAACCAGATCGTTTCAAAGAATTAGGTTTTAAATTGAAATATGAAAATGTCGTATTGAGGCTTCCAGGAATTCAGGTGTAGTGATCATGATTGGTTTATCATTAGTCGTCATGTTCATGACAGGGTTACTTATCTTCTAAGTAACCTCATAGTGAATATTTACTTATATCTCTAACTCATCCTAGTGTTATAAAAATTACTTACATCCCTAACTCATCCGCCCTTGAAGTAAAAACGATCCATATGTTGGTCTGTCTTACACTAAAGTTACTGAAATCTCATCAGTCCTACTTTTTAAAGGATGATTTTGAGCAAGTTGATGTGCGAATTTGTGTCCTTTAACAGGTTGATCTCTTGCTATCTTTAGCTTCAGTTTATTTCAGTTTCTAAGTACTTGATTTACTATTCGAACAAACTTTTAGATTCCCAAGTATAGTGTTGCGTAAAATTGATGCAGTGTTATATGAAAATTCTCAAGGTTTATCCTTTTTAAAAAATGGACCTTTGAACACATTATATTGCAGTCACAATAACAATTTAATCTCACAAATAGGACATATTTGTGAATCTATGATTTTCTTATTCAATATGTGGTTCTTTTCAGCAGAAAATCTAAACCGGACTGATCGTTGACAGTTAGCAGGGTTGAGGTATAATAAGTCTATAATAATTTTCTTTACCTCATTTCGAGAGAGTTTATGAAGCAACTCAGTTTCATATACTTCCTGCAACAAAATGCTAATGTTTTTGTTTCTACTTTCGGGATAAAACACGTGACATCTTCTGTTTTACAGGATAAGAGGAATGCCTTTGGTAGAAGAAGAAAACTTTCAATATCGATTAAACGTAAAGCAGAATGAAATGGATAAAGTAACTGTACTTTGCAGCTGAAAACCTTATGGTTAAAAACATATGTTAGATGAAATAAATTATCATCAAAAACATCCTCCTGTCAATGGTAGCCAATTCCTAAGGCTCTTAACAACTACCCTTTATCCAAATAGTAAAATAATAAACATAATGAATTCAGAAAGTTTCCAAAGTCCGCGAAAAATAGCTACGGCAGACACTACAATAGTTACTGCTCAATGATCCAACAAATGGTACCATTTCACCCTGGCAAATAATCAACATGAAACTTGATCCTGCATATTAAAAAAGATATCAAGACTACAAAGGACAGATTTGATGCGCGGCTAAGAAATGATTTTAAAGATATTTGGCCAATCATAATTGAAAAGATTTGACAGAACCAATTTGATTGGACTCAATGTTTTTAAGATTAACTCATGTTTGAGTTGTGTTATGACGCCAGTAGCTTCTACTAACATGTTATCCATTTTATCCCCCCAGATCTTTACGGATCATAAGAGCTTGAGGTACTTGATGACATAGAAGGAGTTGAACCTTTGGCAGGATGGCACTCTTCTATCCCCGGGACGAGTATGTGCTCCTTAGGAAAGTGACCTGTGACATCAATGAATGACTTTAGTTTTATGTGAAATCGTAAGTTCTCTAAGTCGCATTTTTTTCTTCCCTTTTTGATTTTTGTAATTCGCGACTTATCTTGGCAAATTTTGGGGGTTT
>NW_026717579.1:0-14330 GCF_029784015.1 Lycium ferocissimum | reverse complement strand
AGTCTTGTAGAGATCAAGCGATAGGGACATTTTTTAACTTTCACAAAGTTTTGAAAATGGGGATATTATAGAAATCTATGTCTGTCACATGGTTGATAATTTAGAGATACGTGTGTCGGTGTATATCTGCTATAAAATGAACAACTATGTATTAAAATTCTAAAAATACCGCTATAATGTGTAATTATGGAGCATAATTAGTTACATTAGGTAATTTTTTCAAGAAGTAATTGCATTAGTTTCAATATGATTTATGATTCTCCTCCAATTTTTGAAATTTATGCTTCTTGTCCTTGAAATCTTGACAATTACTAATTTTTAGTCCTTATAATATCTCATTAAGCATAATTAATCTTTAGTTAATCAAAACATACACTTTTGATCCCTCTAGGCCTCTACTTGTGAATTTTCACAAGTTTAACGAATTACTAACACTATTAAACCATTCAATTATCAATATGTTATGTTAAATTCATATTATTACTCCGCATTTAAGAATAATATAGTTTTATAAATAATCTGAATAGATAATTTAATCTAAATATATTATTCCCTTCGTTTTAGTTTGTTTGTTAGGTTTTGACTTGACACGAAGTTTAAGATAGTAAAAAAGCCTTTTGACGGTCTTAAACTAAAGGAATGTTGAATGTACCAAAATGCTCTTTAATTTTTTTGTCTTAAATATGTCATGTGGAAAGTTGGAATTAGAGGGTTGTCAAAAAGGAAAAGAGGTGTTCTTTTTTAAACTAACTAAAAAGGAAAATAAGACAAACCAATTAAAACGGAGGGAGTATTTATTTAAAAATATCACAATGTAAACTCTTGTAAAATACTAATAGACTAATACGATATTCAATTTATTTATTTGGTTTTGCCAGATATTGATGAATGTGCTGATCCAAACACCAACTCGTGTGAAAATAACTGCACAAACACGCCGGGGAGTTATAATTGTTCTTGTCCTAGTGGATATACTGATGATGGCAAAAAGGATGGCCGTGGTTGTATTAAGGGTGTCAAGTGGGCCCGGCCGAACCCGCCGGTGAGGCCCACCACGTAAAAAGTGTCCTAGGAGGGCTTTATCAAGGCCGGACAGGTGGACTCTATTGGAGTGGCCGGTATCTTGGAAAAAAAAAGATAAGTACTACATTTTATTACTAATAATAAATATTTTAAAAATATTATATGTTTACTCTTTTTACGGATGCTAGTTTTCTTTAAAATTGTACTAAAGTTCTTGTTTCTCAACAAATATACCTTTGATACATTTCGAAGTATACGTTCTCAACAAATATACCTTTGATAATCATTTACTGCTTTTCATAGTGCAACACACGTATCATTAATAATATTTTATGGAGATATATGTCACCATAATGTTGACATTTAACATGTTCTCATTTTTGCAAGCACTGTTGATCTTATTTAATTAATGACACTAGTTGAATGACAAATTTAGATAAAGAGAGAATTGTGGAAAAATTGTGTGAAAATGAAGAAGAATGGAGGGGTATTTATAGTTTGAAAATATGACCAAAGTGAAGTTATTCAAATAAAATTAGCAACGACTAATTTTTTAAATTTACAACGGCTAGCTTTTTGAATTTGACGACGACTAAACATTTTTTTAATTTAGCAATTTTATCATTAGATGTAAATGTTAATTTTATTATTATTAGTAAATGTAAATATCTATTTTTGTATTAGAAGTTAGAACTTAAAAAAAAAAAAAAAAAAGAAAAAAAAGGGTTTTCCGAGGTGGGCGGGACATTCAATGGGAAATTTGTGCTATAGAACATGATTTGACACCCTTAGGTTGTATTGCTCCCTACTTCGAGTTTCCGTGGATCAAGTTCTCTATTGGTAAATATCTTGGAAGACTTTCATAACCAAATTAAGATACTAGTCTTACTTTACCATGCTAGAAAATGACTAGTTGGGAAGTATGACGTTCTCTTTTACTGCATAGTGCATATCATTAATTATTTTTTCACCTCATTTCAATGTATTTTTGCAAGCTGTTCTTATTTAATTGACATTTTAGTTTTAGATGTTTCTTTTATACAACACAAAATATGTGGCTATTTTATTTTCTCTTAATCACTACTAGAAAATTTTTCACTACGTTATTTAAATTTGTGCTATTGATTTTCACCAACATTCCCACGAACAATCTCAAAAATGCGTAGTGGGAAACGTTAAAAACAGTTAAAAACGAAACTTCATAACTTTTCCATGTGAAAAATTCTACTATTTATGTTTTCACAAAATTTCCGGTGAGAAATCAGTGTGAAAATAGTGACGTTTTAGTAGTCAATGTTTTGTGTGTCCTTATCACGAAATAAAAGAAACGTATTTTTTCATTTGGTCTATGATACATAACTTTCTTTTATGTGTTTGAAACAGCCACTCGAAAATCAATTTGTTAGCATGCAGTCATACACATACTCAATAGCAAAATGTAATGAGCACGTTCCTATACTTTTGAGTTGAAATAGACAATAAATGTTCAAATTCACTAATTACACAGGTATGGGAGTCGGCTCTATGTCCCTAGCGATTGTGATAACTTGGCTTTATTTCAGCATAAAGAAAAGAAAATTGATTAAAGTCAGAGAGAAATTCTTCCAACAAAATGGTGGTTTATTATTGAAACACAGAATCTCTACTAACGAGGGTGATGTGGAAACCAAAAAAGTTTTTACTGCTGAGGAGCTCAAGAAAGCTACAAACAATTATGCCAATGACACAATTATCGGTCGTGGTGCCAATGGGGTGACATATACAAGGCTTGTTGTACGATAAACGCATAGTTGCTATTAAAAGATCTAAAATTGTGGACGAGAGTCAAATAGAGCAATTTGTAAATCGGTGCTTATTCTTACTCAAGTCATGAACCATTGGAATGTGGTGAGGCTCTTCGGGTGTTGTTTAGAAGTTGAAGTTCCTTTGTTGGTGTGTGAGTATGTCTCTGAAGGAACTCTTTACGAGCACATTCACAATCAACATGGAATATCACCTTGGTTATCTTGGCAAAACCATTTGAGAATTGCGACGAGAGATAGCAAGTGCACACTTACCTTCATTCATTTGTATCCATGCCTATAATTCACGAGACATCAAGTCACCAACATATTGTTAGACAATGATTACATAGCTAAAGTGGCGATTTTGGAGCTTCAAGGTTAATTCCTTTGGATCAAACACATGCGGCTACGTTAGTTCAAGGGACGTTAGGGTACTTGGATCCTGAATATTTCAGCACAAGTCGATTGACAGAGAAAAGTGACGTTTATAGCTTTGGAGTCGTTCTAGCTGAACTTTTGACGGGTTTGAAACCTATCATTAGAGCTAGAAACAGAAGTGGACATGAATTTGGCGATTTTTTTGTTTTGTCCATGAATAAGAATCTCTTGTTTCAAATTCTTGATCATCGTGTTTTGCGAAGGAGTCTTGATCAAGCTTCAAACGGTAGTTCGAGCTTGTGAAGAAGCTGCCTTCGCTACATGGACAAGATAGGCCTACAATGAAGGAAGTGGGCTGTTGAACTTGAAGGTATGAGTAAATTAACTAGGAACCCTTGGTTGAATCAACATGGACATGAAGAGAATTGAGATCGAATCATCAGATCTTCACACGATTCCAATTAACTCTAGGTAATGTAGATTCGTCCAGTTTGTCCGGAAAATAGAATTCGGATAACTCTCATGTATTATTGTTGAATCCTACTGGTAGTCCAAGTTGGTCCAAATTCTATGCCTCTAATAATGATATAAGGTTGTATGTTACTAATGTTTCTTTCATAATGAATGTACTATTAATGTAAGTTACTTTCCTCTCAATTTTTTTTTCCCTCCTTCTTTCTAGTGTTGGAGGAATGTAAAATAGAATACGCTCAAACATTAAAATTAAGCACTTTCTTTTTAATTTAGATTGGCATATGTTTAAAATGAATGTACTATTAATGTAAGTTACTTTCCTCATAGCAACATTTTGCTTATTTACGGCATTTTTTTTTGTTTCCCTCGGGAAATAGTCTACGTTTTCATATTTTGTTATACATCTTCTATGTCTACAAGCGAAAAAACATTGTATACACGGAGGAATTGTTTGCTAAAATTAATGAATACGAAAAAGAAACGTGATTTTATCAAATTTGACCGGAAAAAGCCACCTCGACAAAGCAACACTTAAAGATATAAGCACTTGGAACGCCAATCGCTAATTTATTTTGGTCGAGATCCGGAAGAATGATTTCACATGACATAACAACCAAAGACTTTTCCGAACTTCCCGAAAAACTAAAACCCAAAAGTTGACATAACAACCAAATTCCTACTCCATAAAAGAAACGAGCAAAACTTTAATAAGATTCATTGTGGAATAACATCGAGCGAGGGAACGATAAAAACGGGATAAAAACCTTGTTCTTGAGCTTTTCTTATTGGGATATCTAAGGAGAATGAAATGTGAGCCCTATGCCTTTTGGAGAAAGGTGTTTAAGAGGAAGAGAGAGAGATGGGAGGATTGGGTTGGAAGTGAATAATGTGATCTGGGGTATGCTATAAGTTGTATTTAACATATAATTACTAGCTATGGAATGTAATTATTTTAAACTATAGCTACTAAATATAAATATGTAGTAATGTTAGTTATGCTATGTAGTTATCCCTACATCAAACCTAAGTATGCCTTTGTGAGAGCTCTGAAAAATGAAGTCCCGTGTTAAGCTTTTTTAGAACTTAGAATTTAAAAAGTCCAATGAGAACAAGAAGGAATAAATTCCTACAATATTAATCATCAATCAATCAATATTCAATATTTATTATAAAGTTAGGCATAGATAAGATGATGTCACAACTCTCTATGGCCAGCATTCCTATTTATTTTTTATCTTCTTTTTTTGACATTTCTCCTTTTTTTTCTTTTTTTTTGCATTTTTTATTATTTATGCAAATAATCTACTAATTAATGGATTAATAAAGTCACTTAAAATACATCAAGCTCATGTTGTACAACGAAGGAAAATCATTTAATGATGAAAATATATATATTCATATGATGTTTTTTGTCGTAAATAGTGTATTAAATGATCAAATATTTGGTCAAAATCTATACACTTATTATTGGTAATCATAGATATTCCATTTTTATAAAGACGGTAAATTATTATATTACCAAAAAAACAAGATAGCTGTTATATGGGGATAATTTTACAAAGAGTGTACTGTTATAAAGTTGATTGTTGTTGTTATAGGTGAAATGCTATTATAGAGAAGTAAAATATAACATAAAAAATCGGTTCCGAAAAAACTTAGCTGTTATAGAGAGGTGCTGTTATATGCGGGTACCGTTATAGAGAGGTTTGACTGTATTTGATTCTAACAGATCTGCATATGTTCTAGAATAAACTCTCTTAGCTTTGAGAAGTAAGTAAAAATAATTTGCAAAGGTTTTATCTAATCTACAGATAGTTTTGCCATAGTTTTGCCTCTTGGTTATTGTCAGGGGCGAAGATAAAGGAGTGCAAGGGCCCGGGGTCTATTTAACCCTTTCGATGAAAAATTATATTATATAAATAGGATATATATATGTATACGGTAAAAACCGAGTCAACGCATGACCGATGAGGCTAGAGCCAAAGACAGGTCCAAATGGGTACGAGCATGTTCAATCTTTGCTCCACACCGGGGATGTTGTACTGGACACAGCTGACCCGAACCAAAATAAGCTTGTCCGTTGGTCCGGATTGTCTCAGCCCAGATGAGCATGTCCGTTGGTCTGGATAAGTAGTTGTGAGGCTACCACGTGTTATAAAACCATTCCGCCATCTGCGCTGACAACCGTACAGGTGTCAGACCATACGGATCAGCCTTATCTTTTTTAGGGTTTATTCATAAAGGCTTTTTGTATTGTACTAAGGCCCATAAGGAAAACCTATAAATAGAGGGCAACCCTCCCCTTTTTTAGGTTAGCTTTTTTCTCATATCACATGACTGTAACCATTTGAAATATAAAGCTCTCTTCAAAGTATTTTGGTCCGGATTCGTATTGTTCATCCACAACTGATCTAATCCATCTTCATAATTTAAGCATATTCGGTTCATATCGTTTATAATATATCACTTACACATGTGTGTGTGTGTGTGTGTATATATATATATATATATATATATATATATATATATATCCATTAACACTTCATAACAACCAAAATAGATTAAAGTTCATCCACATATCCTATTTCACCACATACAAATCTAATTGTTACCCGTAATTCCGGGTAAACAGTTTGGCGCCCACCGTGGGGCTTAGGATAATAGTAGTGGTTTAATCTTTGTTACTTCATTTTTCACCTGATGATTGAAGAATTTGCGGATTTACACAAAAAATGTACTAAATGGCAAGCAGCGATCACTTCGGTCATGTGAACAACAACGAGATAGTGGCTAAAAACGAGAACAACAGCGGGTTACGAAACCCACCTACGGATCCAACCAACCCAAATGTTGTCGACTCAAGAGAAGGCCTCAACCGGCAGAATACCGTCAATCAGGAAAATGCCGCTCTTTCGGCTACCGATCCTTTGAATACTCATAACTCAATTACTTTGTCTCGGGCTCAAGGCCGGAAAACACCGGATACTCCAGATGAGATTAACTTATGTTTAATATTTGAAATGTTGCAGGAACAAGGGACCACCATAGCCGAACAGGGGATTGCCATAGCTCAGCTTCAGAGCAAAAGCGATAAGGTAGCACTGGTAAGGCCAAAAGGGGTTACCGAACCAAGGCAGGAGGAAGCACGGATAATCGAGAGCAACAGATTTGGAGCCGGTTCATCTACCGAGGTCTTGAAGATGCTCGAGACTTTGGCAAAACGGGTGGATTCAACGGAGAAAAGAGTGGAAACGTATAACTCTCGGGTGGACCAGATTCCGGGGGCTCCACCGATTTTGAAAGGGCCAGATTCAAAGAGATATATTCAAAGGCCTTTCCCTCCGAGTGCGGCACCAAAGCTAATCCCGAAGAGGTTCAAGATGCCGGATATTCCAAAATATAATGGTACAACGGACCCGTAGGAACACGTGACTTCGTACACTTGTGCCATAAAAGGCAATGATGTCGAAGAAGATGAGCTTGAGTCGGTGTTGTTGAAAAAGTTCGGAGAAACACTCTCGAAAGGGGCGTTAACTTGGTATGACCACCTGCCTGAGCATTCTATATGACCACCTGCCCGAGCATTCTATCACCTCTTTTGAAATGCTCACAGATGCGTTTATCAAAGCCCATGCCGGAGCCAAAAAGGTGCAAGCCAGAAAGGCGAATATCTTTAAAATCGCTCAAAGAGATGATGAACTACTACGTGAGTTTGTAAGTCGTTTCCAAAGGGAACGAATGGAATTTCCCCCGGTTTCGGAGGAGTGGGCAGCGCAAGCCTTCACCAAGGGACTCAATCCCTGAAGCTTGACTGCCTCATTTAAATTGAAGGAGAACTCTTTGGACTACGAGGCTGTAACCTAGGCAGATATCCATAACAGATACGAATCTAAGATTCGGGTAGAGGATGATCAGCTCGAACTTCCCCCGGGACCTATAAATATGAGTAAAAGCTCTGAGAGATCGAGAAAAAATTATGAACCGGAGACAAGGCCATCGAGGGAAAGGTACCGACCATATTCTCAATCAGAAAAGCCTAGCTTCAGGTCGGATAAATCGAGGAGCGGCCCCAATCACTTCTCTAGTAAAGGCGATAAACGAGTTGAGTGCCCGTCAAACAGTCGAGGCCTGTCATTTAGAAGTGACGCCGGCGTGACTCGGCTAGCAATAAAGACATACCGAGAATATCGGAGTACAATTTCAATATCAATACCTCGGACATTGTCTCGGCTATCGGCCGTATCACGGAGGCTAGGTGGCCAAGGTCATTAAGATCCGACCCGGATTAACGGGACTGAAGATAGAGTGTGAGTATCATGAGACCCATGGGCACAGAACTGAAGATTGTCGTCAATTAAGGGAGGAGGTGGCTCATTTATTGAAAAATGTCCACCTTCGAGAATTTCTGAATGAACGAGCCAAAAACCATTACAAAGAAAGATAGATTCACAAACGAGCCCGGTGGAACCTCAACATGTGATCAATATGATAATAGGGGGAACGGATGCTCCATGAGGACCGGTGATGAAAAGAACAAAGGTCTTAATTGTACGAGAAAAGCGAACCCGAGATTACGTACCCGAAGGCTCCATCTCCTTCAATAACGAGGATGCAGAAGGCATTATTCAACCGCACAATGATGCATTTGTAATTTCTATCCTTTTTTTTAAATCACAGGTTAAACGTGTTTTGATTGACCCAGGTAGTTTAGCCAATATTATCCGATGGACAGTTGTGGAGCAATTGAAGTTACTGGATCAAATTATTCTAGTAGATCGGGTACTCAGCAGGTTCAATATGTCAAGTGAGACTACGAAGTGTGAAGTTTCTTTATCGGTCAACATTGACGGAACCATACAACAGACAGTGTTCTACGTCATCGAGGGAGATATGAAGTATAATGGTTTGCTCGGCAGACCATGGATCCATAGCATGAGAGCAGTACCATCTACAATGCATCAGTTGCTAAAATTCCCAATCCCGGAAGGGATAAAAACTATCCGAGGTGAACAGTTCGCAGCAAGGGAAATGTTCGCGGTCGAGGAAGCACCCCTCTTTCCAAAGAAACCGGATCAAAGAGATGATGAATCAACCAAAGGCAAGGACACCAAATAGCAATTAAAGAATATGGGTTCGAAAGAGGAGTAGAAGGAAATGGACCCGGTTGGTGAAGAGGACGATTTCGGCGTGCCTAGATCGTTTGTATTACCGGATGACTCGGATGCAACCAAATCTACCATGGAGGAGCTGGAGCAAATCATCTTGTTCGTACATCTATCGGATAGAAAGGTATACCTGGGCACGGGGTTAGCCTCGGAGCCTAGGAACAAGTTAATTAAATTTCTCCAAGCTAATGCCGATTGTTTTGCGTGGTCCCATATAGACATGACGTGTACCACGATAACAACTCATAAGCTCGACCTCGATAGAAATTCCCCGGTGAAGCAAAAAGGAGACCAATGGCGAGTCAAAACATGCCTTCGTAAAAGAAGAGGTAATAAAGCTTTTAAAAATAGGCTCTATCCGGGAGGTAAAATACCTGGATTGGCTAGCTAACATAGTTGTGGTGCCAAAGAAAGGTAACAAATTTAGAATGTATGTTGATTATAAAGACCTAAACAAAGCATGCTCGAAGGATTCATTTCCCATGCCTCACATTGATCGAATGATTAATGCGATGGTCGGGCATGAGATGTTGAGTTTTCTCGATGCCTATTCCCGGTACAACTAGATCCGGATGAACTCGGAGGACCAAGAGAAAACTTCTTTTATTACCTGGTATGGGACTTACTATTACAATGTCATGCCATTTGGGTTGAAAAATGCTGGAGCAACTTACCAATGCCTAGTTAACGGAATATTCGAAGAATAGATAGGGAAAACAATGGAAGTTTATATTGATGACATGCTAGTCAAGTCCCTAGAAACAGAGGACCATTTAAAACATTTGTAGGATACCTTTGATGTACTTCGCAAATACAACATGAAGCTGAACCCGGAGAAGTGTGCCTTCGGTGTCCGATCGGGTAAATTTTTGGGCTTCATGGTGTCGAACCGGGAAATTGAAATCAACCCGGACAAGATCAAAGCCATTGAGGATATTGAAGTGGTGAACAATGTTAAGGCCGTACAAAGGCTCACCGGTTTCATTTCGAGGTCCTCGGATATAAGTCACCGTTTTCTTCTCATTACTGAGAAAGAAAAATGACTTCATCTGGACACCGGAATGCCAATGGACTTTGCAGAATCAAGCAGTACTTATCGAGCCCGCCCCTGCCGCACACACCGGGCGTACGAACAACTATTTCTATACCTTGCCGTCTCTCGAGGTAGTGGAAAGGCAGGCGTCCAAGAAGAAGCGTGCACCCAATTTCCAATCTATTATGTGAGTAGGACCTTAAGAGATACGGAGACCGTTATCCGCACCTCGAAAAGTTATCTTTGGCATTGGTAAGTGCTTCGAGAAAGCTAAAACCTTACTTTCAATGCCATCCCATATGTGTAGTAACTACTTACCAGCTAAAAAATGTCATGCATAAACCGGAATTATCAGGAAGGCTGACCAAATGGGCCGTGGAGATTAGCGGGTATGATATCGAGTATAAGCCTAGAATAGCTATTAAATCTCAAATCTTAGCCGATTTTGTGGCAAACTTTACCCCCGTCATGATTCCCGAGGTAGAGAAAGAGCTTTTGTTAACCTCGAAAAAGGCTTCGGGTATCTGGTCTCTATATACAGACGGGGTATCGAACCTGAAAGGTTCCAGGTTAGGCATTATTCTTAAGGCCCCCGCCGGTGACGTCATTAGACAATCGATCAGAACTATAAAATTGACTAACAATGAAGCTGAGTATGAGGCTATGATTGCAAGTTTGGAATTGGCTCGGAGTCTGGGAGCCGAAGTAATTGAAGCGAAATGCGACTCTCTTGGTCGTCAACCAGGTAAATGGCGTCTTCGAGGTCAAGGATGAGCGAATGCAAAGATACTTAGAGAAAACTCAGGTGATATTACACCGGTTCAAAGAATGGACCATGCAACATGTACCCATGGAGCAGAACAAAGAAGCCGATGCATTGGCCAATTTGGGCTTTTCGGTCGAAGCAGAAGAATTCAACCCCGGTACCGTAGTCCAATTGATGAACTCGATGGTAGAAGACGGACAGGCTGAGATAAACGCAATGGGTCTAACTTGGGACTCGCGCAACGGATACATCGACTACTTGAAAGATGGAAAGCTCCCGAGCGACCCAAAAGAATCACGATCACTTCGGACCAAAGCAACTCGGTTTTGCTTGATAGACGACCAATTGTATCGCTGGCCTTTCTTCGGACGTCTGGCCAAATGTTTGGGTCCCGGAGAAACAAATTATGTGATGAGAGAAATCCACGAGGGTACCTGCGGCAATCACTCTGGACCGGAAGCCTTGGTTTGGAAAATCATCAGAGCAGGCTATTACTGGAACCGAATCGAAGAAGATGCAAAAAATTTCGTCCGAAAATGCGATGGTTGCCAAAGACACGCACCAATGATTCATCAACCCGATTCTGCGCACCCGGTGCTATCTCCGTGGCCGTTTATAAAATGGAGAATGGATATAGTCGGTCCCTGCCATGGGCCCAATGTGTAAGGCTCATTTCATTTTGTTTATGACCGATTACTTTCGAAACGGGTTGGGCGCGTTTTGAAAAAGTTAGAGAAAAGGAGGTTATTGGCTTTATATAGGACTATATCATTTGCCGTTTCGGCATCCCTGCCCAAATAACCTGTGATAATGGCCCTCAGTTCATTGGCAACAAGGTTGATAACTTTCTCGAGGGGTTGAAGATCAAGAAGATTGTGTCTACTCCGTATCACCCGAGTGCAAATGGACGTTTTTAATCCACGAACAAAACCATAATTCAAAATCTGAGGAAACAACTTGAAACGTCAAAACACAAATGGAGGGAAGTGTTGTCGGAGGTATTATGGGCTTATAGAACAACGTCAAAATCAAGACCGGGGAGACACCATTTTCGTTAGTCTACGGGGCCGAATCTGGGCTAAGCATACATTGTAGGTCCGGCACATTTCGAGAATAACCGGATCGATTGGGGTTTCGATCTTGAGTGTGAACAGGTACGAACAAACGTACAGAAACCCTTCCTTGTAATCAGCGATAGATTTGTCAGTACCGGGGGCAAACACTTGAACCGGACGTTTGTCCCATCCGCAGTCTGCTCAAACCCGAGAAAGAAGATCCTCTGTAACACGTCAAAACCCCTATCCGCAATTTGCACTGCCTTCTCAATGGCAAATTCATGGCTATAATTGGGTTTGGTCGATATTATATCCATGGCAGTTAGTTCCACAAAGGTTTTACCTTTGGGTTTAGAAACAGGCTCGGCACCCGGAGAAGAAATCGAGGGTACATCCTGGGAAGCAGAGTAGGTGTTGGCTGACATTTTTGTCAATTATGAATTTATGAAGAAGTTGATATGAAGATTTGAAGGTTTAAAGAAGATTTGAAGATCGAGACGAAGATTTGAAGGCGAAGATGAAGGAGTGAGCTTGAAGGTTTGAAGGATTGAAATTTCGGGTTGAAGATATGAAGGTTATAGTTCCGAAAAAGATAAAGATTCAAAGAACAAGCAAGCTGAATTTTAACCTAGGAGTCGAAAATTGGAGAGGTGAAAAACGAAAGTGAAAAGTGAAAATGCTACTGTAACTCTTATATAGACAATCCACCGTGACAGTTATCGAAGGCAACCAATCAAGAATCGACACGTGTTCGTGAATTAATGAGATATTATCTGAAGCGACGTGGTTGAGGCGATTTTTGAGGTTGGCCATTCAGAATGTGACACGTGGCCGAAGTCAGAAGGGCGTGACGTTACGGTTCCCGCCTATTTTGAAGATAAGAATGAACTTATGAGATCACGGGTTTGAGACTCTTCCACTTCCCGTCACTCCGGTGAGACTCTGATCCGAAAAGTGTGGGGACTATCTGTATACGGTAAAAATCGAGTCAACGCATGACCGATGAGGCCGGAGCCAAAGACAGGTCCAAATGGGTAGAGCATGTTCTATCTTTGCTCCACACCGGGGATGTTGTACCGGACACAGCTGACCCGAACCAAAATAAGTGTGTCCGTTGGTCCGGATTGTCTCGGCCCAGATGAGCGTGTCTGTTGGTCCGGATTGTCTCAGCCCAGATGAGCGTGTCCGTTGGTCCGGATAACCAGTTGTGAGGCTACCACGCGTCATAAAACCGTTCCGCCATCTGCGCTGACAACCGTACGGGTGTCAGACCGTACGGATTAGCCTTATCTTTTTTAAGGTTTATTCATAAAGGCTTTTTGTATTGTACTAAGGCCCATAAGGAAAACCTATAAATAGAGGGCAACCCTCCTCTTTTTTAGGTTAGCTTTTTTCTCATATCACATGACTGTAACCATCTGAAATATAAAGCTCTCTTCAAAGTTTTTTGGTCCGGATTCGTATTGTTCATCCACAACTGATCTAATCCATCTTTATATATATATATATATATATATATATATATATATATATATATATATATATCACTACAACATAATGCATGTATAGCTATGGAATTTTAGCTATGAATTCAAAAATTGTGGCTAATAGCTAGTAATAGCTACAAAAATTTAAATTCCATGGCTATCTACAAATTCGCAAAATTTCTTAGCCACGAAAATTAAATTGATAAAGCTAATTCCTCATTTTTTCTATAATTGCTAACAATCGTGGCAATAATTACCTAAATTGCTACAACTTTATTGCTACGATAAAGTTTTGTAGCTGATCATAAGTTTTGTCACGCGATAGAAGTTAGTGTAGCAATAGTAACCTTTTAGCCACAAGAAATTATTTGAAACTAAATGTAAGTAGCTAAATAAATATTTTTGCTTCAAATTATAAGCAAGTGTGGCAATAGTTAAATGATATAGCTACAAAGTTTTTGGTATAATAAAATTTAAGTAGCTAATCATTAGTTTTTGCCACAAATTGAAATTTGTTGTAGCAATAGTAACCTTTTAGCCACAAAAAGTTATTTTAAACAAAATATTGTAGCTAAATAAATATTTTGCTTCGAGTACTAACATCCGTGGAAATAGTCTACTAATAGCTACAATAGTTTGTCATGAAGAAATTAAATAGCCACAGGGTCATTGTTATGCTAAAATTTCCGTAGCTAATCATTATTTTTTACCACGAGTTAAAGTTTACTGTAGCAATAATAATCTTTTAGCCACATTAAAATATTCAAAACAAAATCTAGTGGCTAAATGAATATTTTTTCTTCAAGTTATATTTGAGATAAAAGTGAAAATAGTTTGCTTAATAATTACAATTATTAGTCATGACAAAATGAATAACTATAAATTTAGAGTGTCAAATTTACAATAAACTTTCATAGTTAACCATAAGTTTTATATATACATGAGGCTATCCTTGAAATACTAGTATCTTAACCAAAATTTTGTAGCTACAAAAGATAAATAATTTTGCATCGGTTACGAAAAATCATGATGAGAATTGGTCTAACAATATTTTTTATTTTATTTTATTATTTTCATATAAGAGCTTAGAGTAATTTCTTATTTTACCAATTATATAATTAGCTATCATAAATTAAATTATGAATCTAAATAATGATAATTTAAT
>NW_026717578.1:0-14789 GCF_029784015.1 Lycium ferocissimum | reverse complement strand
ATTTTACTTGGCTTGTTAATTGTGTTGTTGTGACCTTTGTGACGTAAATAAAGGCTTGGCGACTCAAGTTGGCGTAGAAATGTGCTGTATGTCGTTATGGGAAATTATATGATTTTATATGGTTTTTATATAATGATGGAAGTGATGGTCTAAGGTGCAAATTATGATTGTTGTTAATGAAGTTGGAAGACAAAAAGGTGTTATGGAAATTTATGGAAAATTAGAAGTTTTGGATAACTTATGGTTTGATAGAAATCTTGTAGGTTTGGTAGGATTATGTGAAATGTTTTGAATTGTATTGAATGGCCTCAAGTTAGTGAATAAATATGAAAACGTCGATATTGGATAGAAGTACGAAGTTAGAATGGAAGTCGATGTATTATATAGAAAGAAAGACTATTTGTGTTCATATGTGCTTTGTAGCGATTATTGATGTTGTTGATGTTGTTGTTGGGTTGGTTGTTATTCGAGCCAGTTGAATCTCGGGATGCTATATTTATAGGGGAAATCTTGCCGAAATTTTTGTGTAGTCAAGTATGAACTCATTATTGAAATGCTAACTCTCATGAATAGTAATCGGTAAAGGTGACCATTTGCAGATTCTGACGAAACGGGAATTGAGCTCAAGCGAGCATAAGGCACCCGTGAGGTATGTGAAGCTATCCCTCTCCTTCTTTTTGTATGTCCTAGGTATGCTAGGCTTGAATTTGAGCCTCGGGGTTATTCTCGTTCATCGAAATCCAATTCTCGAAATGGAGCACTATTCATTCGTTGCGATTGAACTAGAACTTTATATTTTGTTGGAAAGATGCTCAAACGTCCGTAACTTGAGGAATGTAATCGAATTGCCTTGAAACTTTCATAAATGACCCCATTAAGTGATATTTTATAAAACTTACAAAACCACTCCGAAGGGAGTGTGATATTTATAAAACTTTTCAAAACCATTCCCGAAGGGAGTGTGATATTTTATAAAACTTTTCAAAACCACTCCGAAGGGAGTGCGATATCTTATTATTCGTATTTTCCAAAACCACTCCGAAGTGTGTGAGAGATTTTATTATTATTACTACTATTATTACTATGCCCGAAGGGGCTAGGATTAGTATTATGTCGCGAGTGGCATGCCCGACGGGGGCTGGGTAGCCGTATGCCGCGAGTGACATGCCCGGCGGGCTAGGATTATGTCCAGCGCATGTCCGATGGGGCCGGGATAGACGTATGTTGGACCGACATGCCCGAAGGGGCCATTATTTTATTCCGGACCGCATGTCCGAGGGGGCCGGATAGACGTATGTCGGAATTTCCGCACACCCGAAGGGGATTACTAGTACTACTATTATTGATATTGCAATTGTTATTACTATTATTGTTATTATTATTAGGCCGGAAGCGGCCGTCCGAAGGACTATTTTATTTAAACATTTAGTTCATGTCGTAATCTAAACTTGCTTTCGTGTATTTTTTCCGATGTAATCTAAACTTGCTTACCGTTGAACTCTCCTATTTCTTGCTTCAAAGGATGCTTTACATATTCGTACATATTCCGTACCGACCCCTTTCTTCGGGGGCTGCGTTTCATGCCCGCAGTTCGGGGACGCGACCGGGGGACCCGGCTTCTTAGAGGGAGAGATAGCATCGGGAGTCGATGCCTCCATTTGCTCCGAGACCGCCCCGTTTTGGTATAGCTTTATATATTGTACAAAAAGGGTTATACTCTATAGAAGTCTGCGAACAGCGTGGGAGTCATGGTTACTGTTTGGCCTTGTCGGCCGTTATTTTGTTGTACAGAAATGGCAGAGGCCTTTGGCTCGCCTTGTTTTATGTTGTATGTATCTATATATCATGTTTGAGATGCCTCGAGCTACGCGTCGATTTTGGTATTCCATTTACAACTTTCAATTCTTGTTTTAAAAAAAAAAATTTGAGTTGACGTTTAAGGGTTCGCTTGACTCTGATGAGAGTCGGGTGCCCGTCACACCCTGACGAAGGTTGGGGTGTGACACTCCCCCCCTTTAGAACATTCGTCCTCGAATGTTAAATCAACCTCATGGTAAGCCGGGGTAGGTCGGGGAGGTCCTCTCGTCAAGCACATACTAGCTCTTGACCAAAGCACTTGAAAGGGCCTTCTTTTTCCAACTCCTTCTATCATTCTCCGATATCACCATATAAGGGCTGTTCATACTATCTTAAGTCGGACATACGGCGAATAGAACCTTGATCAGACTCAGAAGACCACATGGGTGTTAGGCAGAGTCATCCCCGGAATCAGAAGCACGAAAATACAGCAGACAGAATCATAGTCCGACGTTATCTTAAGCAAATTCAGAATCGGAGCCAGGCGTACGGAAACATGCCAGAATCGGAGTCAGACATATCGAACCATGTCGGACAATTCCGTAGTCAGAGTCAGACGCATAGAAGTAGGTCAGACAAATCTGTAATCGAGGTCAGACGTACAGAGATTTATCGGACAGATTTGAGATCAGAGTCGGACATATAGAGGTACATCGGACGGAAACGTGATCGGATTCGAAGCACAAGGGTGTAGAGATAAACTTCATCGAAGACAAGGCGCGGATATGACATACGTAATTGCGAACGGAGTTAGACTACCTTTATTAATGCTTTACTCTTACTAGCACCCAGAAAAGAAAATCATACAACATAATGAAATATAGATCAATCAATGCACGTACTTTTCGAGGAAAGGTTAATAGTATACCTGGAGCTGCATCTGGTGACGCTCCCGGGTCCTGCCGGCCGGTCAAAGCGTATACGCGGTTCGAAGGACCGCTAGAACTGGGTGCTCCGCTCCGACCTCTGCCGCGCCTCGCTGGTGCCGGCATATCTCGCCCCGTGGGGCGCATGGCTACTGAAGGAGAAAACGAGCCGGCATCTGACCGAGTAGGCTGGGCTGAACCTGACCCGCCCCTGTACGGGCACTCCCTCATAATGTGGCCCTGACGGCCGCAAGAGAAACAGGCGCCGGTGGCGAGACGACACTCTCCCGGATGACGTCTGCCACAATGAGGACACTGAGGCATAGATAGTCCCGTCTGACCGAACCCTCTACTTTGTTGCGAATCCAAGGCCCTAGAACTCTGGCCTGCTCCAGACGGGCCGGCATCATCAAAACGTCTGCCGGCGGACTGTGTTCCCCGGCCTGACGGAGGGAGGGATTCCACGGACCGCCGAGGCCATCCGCCTCGGGAATCTCCAGAATAGCCCGCTGACCTGGCCCTTTTGGGACGCCTCCTGTCATAATCTCTACCAAATTGGTCTTCCTTATGCCGGTCCTCTACACCCTACACACCTGTGCGTGAGCACCATGTTAGGGGCGATGTCCATACGGTCACCGCGCTGCCAACGCCATGCAACAGTTGACCAAATAACTGTCCAATCCCATCACGTACCGATGCATCCTGTCCTCCATATCAGCTACAATCGTCGGCGCATATCGGGCCAGAGAGTCGAACTCCAAGATATACTCACGAACACTCCGACCCCTCTGCTTTATCCGCAAAAACTGATCAACTCTCGCCCGCCGCAGCTCCGGTGGTAGAAAGTGGCGGAGGAAGGCAGCCGTAAATTCATCCCATGTGGCTGGGGGAGCATCCTCACCCCTGGATAGCCCCCAGGACTCATACCAATTTAGGGCGATATCTCGTAATCTGTGTGCAGCAAGCTCAACAGACTCGGTCTCTGGCCCGGACCGCCTCTCGATGAGCGCCGCACTCGCCGAATAAAATCATGGGGGTCCTCATCGGGGCTTGGACCCATAAAACTCGGGGGGTCCGCATGTCAAGAAATCACGAACTCGCGGATCGTCATGTCTATCATCATCGTCACCTCGCGGCCTGCGTCCCCGAACCCGACCTCGCTACCGTCGTCAATAACTGTACGGCCTCCCTCAGCGTCCTGTCCTCCGTACCCGGCTGGGGAGCGGGCGCTGGAGCTGCTGAGGGCCCTACTCCAGCCTCCCTGGGTGGTGGAGTGGCTGAACCCTCTGAATGTAGCACAATACCAGGTCTAGTCTGCGCACGAGCCCGTGTAATCCTCGGCGCCGACTCGCCTCACCTCGCTCGCCTTGCGCCTTCCGGCGCCCGTCGCCTTCTTCGGAGGCATCGCTGAAAATATAACATTTCGTCAGAAGGAAAAATATCCTGATAACACAGCTCTAACGCACGATCTAAGATCCAAAGAAAGGGTAACATAACATCCTAGATGTCCTGTAGCCTCCTGTCTATAGATGTGGTGCACAACACATCGATAAACAGGACTCTACTAGACACGGCCCGTAGATACTCCAAGGACTGACCGCTCTGATACCACTTTTGTCACGACCCAGCCCCGTAGGCCGCGACTGGTGTCCTAACTGGACACCTACACGTACATACCTAACAGATCTGGCATATCATATAACTAATTCCGTTTAGGCACACATAAATTCATACAGATGTGAAGTACATCGCACGAACATACATATACATATATACATTCTCTACCCTGTACAGAAGCCGTTAAGGCTTTCATATTAAGCAGGTTTACTCAGATCACGGACTTATACTTATTTACCAGAATCGTGATAACTCACAACCACGGTACATGTCTACGGCCTAATTTACAACGAGAATCGAAGACGGGACAGGGCCCCGCCGTACCCAAATAAGCATATGTACAAGCAGACAAATAACAAGAGGTATATACCAAAAATATCAGCTCCGGATCAAAAGGAGCATTCTCCGACAGCGAACAAAATTTAAGCCGGTGGCGTATCTCGAGAAAACAACGTACGTACACGCGGCATGTATAGCAGCCCCCGAAGAAAAACGGGGGTCGACGGAAAAATGTACCGAGTATGTAAAGCGGAACAGTAACAAGCATAATCGTAATCAAGGACGAAGTACGGAAGTATAACCGATAACAAAAATCGAATCCGAAATACAAAAGGTATACCCTGTCCGAGACCTCAGGAAAACATGATATCAAAAGATAAGTAATGCATTTCAAATCTTGTAACGTCATATAAATATGTATCGTGTCCCGGCCCTTTGATAAAGGACTCGGTAGGTAGAACCATGCATAACAAAATCATGTATCATGTGTGTAGATGACGTGTCCCGGCCCTTTATTAAGGGACTCGGTAATATGGAATCATACCTGTCAGAATCAAATATCATGCATACATAACATGTCCCGGCCCTCTACTGCGGGTCTCGGTGAATAATAATCATGTGCCATCCTGGCCACCATCTCCGTATCATCATATCATAATCACAAACAAATAACGTGTCCCGGCCCGCAAGTACGAGGGACTCGGTGAATAGTGCAAAGAAGCGCGCACGAAAACATGTCCTGGCCCGGGCTCAGTGAAAAGACATATCATAACTTGCACGAACAGAGTAATGCAGAAACATATGCATATAAGTCCAGACTCAATAGATAAATCACACAATTAGTCATAATACGTACCTTTCGGATGCCATAACGGATTATGTCAAATCAGAGTTTTTGAGACTATTCGTACATAGCAAATATATCATGGGGCTCACAAAAGATCCGAATGATCGTCCTTAAGCAAACGGAACAATGCAAATGACATATCATGTCAAGGAAATCGACGATACTCGTATATGTATATGTATGCCCTTTTTGGGGATGGCACGATTACTTACTTCAAATCATGTTTCTAGAATCGTAACACATGTCAAAACATATCATAGACTCATCATATTCACCGTTCGACAACGGTACAATGGTCGAAAGATTTTCTTAAACATTATATAGAGATAAGTCAATTAAAACCATAGCAAGAGGTCTCGGATTCTGTGGGCCCACCTCAAGTCAAATCAAGGTGGCGGGCATAAGTTATGGGTCATAGACTTTATAAAATCGTTTAAAAGCGTTTGGGACAATCCAGGTCCATTTGGGAAGGTTTCGTACATATGAGTCATTTTGATGACAATTTGCAAAGAAACAGGTTCAGTCTTACTGAACGTTTTGACGCTATTTTCAATCTTAGATTATGAGACGCGTATGCAATCAAGGCTCACTTTCAAGCCCACTACACTCAGAACATGCCAAAGAAGGATAGGGAAGGCTTTACATACCTTCGTTATGCCTTACGCTCGTCCAACCTTAATTCCCGTTTCACCAAAAATCTGCAAATGGTCATCTTTACCAGTTACTATTCATGCAAGTTAACATTTCAACTTTGGTTAAGTATTTGGCTACCAAATTTAAGAAGCACTTCCCCTATAAACTTGACACCCCCGAGATTCAACTCGGCTCAAAACGACCAACAACAGCCCAACAACAACATCAAGAACATCAACAACCACAACCTTATACAATATAACCTATTTAGTCATTTTTTTCCAACATAATGTTATAGCCCTCATTCCAACTTCGCGTTTCCAACCCAAATCCAATATTTTCACATTCATTATTCATCAAGATCGTTACAATACCATTCGGAAAGATATCATAACATTTCTACGATATATACACAAGATATACAAATTATGCCAATTTTCCACCAAAGCCATAACTTATTCAATTCTCCTAATCTTTAACATACAAGTTCATAACACATTTCCATCTTCCAAAT
Organism: Lycium ferocissimum; assembly: GCF_029784015.1. Taxonomy (NCBI): domain Eukaryota; kingdom Viridiplantae; phylum Streptophyta; class Magnoliopsida; order Solanales; family Solanaceae; genus Lycium; species Lycium ferocissimum. The sequence continues at coordinate 8,176 of NW_026717578.1, read as the reverse complement.
TCATCAACATTAATCATAACTTGCACCTTAAGCACTTCATTTTCATAATTTCATACAATCATACTAAAATGACATAAGCTTCCACCTTCTATTTCCGTGCAAACTTACATTATTTTTCTTACACTTACATTGCAAGGGTCACAACTACGCAACTAACACATTAAACAACATAATTCATCACCATCCCAATTTATCCATGGCTCACGGCCAACTTCCATATTTTTCAATTCAACACAATTCATTCTACTTTCATCTCCAATATGAATTACACCCTACCCACAACTAAATTGCAACATAAGATTCAACTCATATTATCTATACAATGACACACACACACGGCACTTACATGCATGCACACTTAACGTGCAACTTCCATATTTTCATAGTTTCCACTCATTTCTACATACTACAACATCAACCAATCATCATAACATAATAAAAAGAGATTAATCCTTACCTTTTCCTCAAGTCTTCCACTTGCCGCCAAAGATGGTTTCTTGTCAAACTAATTATACCAACTTGACGAGCGCCTTGCACTTGTTAGGAATTCAAGAAGAACAAGAATTTTGAATGGAGCAACAAGCTTGGAAAATTTTTCTTTCTTTTCTTTTCTTTCTTTCTCTAGCCGTGCTCTTCTTTTTTTGTGTTCTTGATTTCACTCAATTTTCCTTGAAGTTTCTCAAGAGTCATCCACTTTATATAATTAGTCACATGACTAATTAATGGACTTGGGCCAAAGGCCATGTTGGCCGGTTGGGCTCTTGGATTTGGGCCTCACTTTCTTATTATTTTGTGAGCCCAAATTGTTGGCTAAATTTTCTAATTCATGAAGCAATATTTTTTCCAAAATTCCAACTTTGCCCTTGGCCTCCTTTCGTATTTCCACATCAATATTTTCCTGAATAACATATGCATATTGGCTAGAATTAAAATATGGCCTCATTTCTCACAAGCCAACAATTATTTCGCATTTTCCGAACGTACAAAAATGCCGGATATAACACCCTGCAACGTCAGGTACACACAATCTGCCCCTGTGTAATAATACTCCATCGGATGTAAGCTCGAACGGGGTCCTTTCCTTCTCAAGGGCTGTGTCTCTGTACTGTGCCAGAATAGGATCCTCATACTGATGCCGCTTAATATCTCCTGTAATAGAGGATTCAGCAATACCTCGAACAGAAACCCCAACATCTCCCGTAATCGCCCAAACGAACTCCAAGACTAGCCAACCGATGGAGCTCGCGAACCATTTCTTTCCTCTCGATGGCACGTCCGTGCTAGGCTACCCATAGACTTGCGACTAAGTGCATCCGCCACAACATTAGCTTTCCCGATGGTAGAGAATATCAACATCATAATCTTTCAAAGAACTCTAACCACCTCCGCCGCCGCAAGTTCACCTCCTTCGTTTAAAGATGTATTGAGGCTCTTATGATCCGTATAAATATCAACATGAACACCGTATAAATAATTTCTCCACATCTTCAAAGCATGAATCACCGCAGCCCACCCAAATCGTGAGTAGGATAATTCTTTTCATGTTTCCCCGAGCCGGCCGGAAGCATAAGCTATCACTTCCGCCGTCTTTCGCATCAACACACACCCCAAACCAATACCGGAGGCATCACAATAAATCACATACCCATCCGGACCTTCGGAAGAGTCGGGATCGGAGCCGTAGTCAACTTCTTTTCAAGAATCGGAAGCTACGCTCGCAAGCATCGACCACCGGAACTTTGCTCCTTCCGAGTCGCCTTGTCAAAGGCGCTGAAATCGAAGCAAATTTCTCTACGAACCTCCTGTAATAACCGGCCAACCCCAGAAAACTACGCACCTCCGTCGGCGTCGTAGGCCTAGGCCAATTCTTTACTGCCTCAATCTTCTGGTATCCACCCGATGCCATCGCTCCAATAATATGTCCCAAAATGCCACGAAGTCGCCGTAATTCACACTTAGAAAATTTAGCATACAATTTCTGGTGTCGGAGTGTGCCAAGTACCGTCCTCAAATGATCTGCATGTTCTGCTTCTGATCGAGAATAAACCAGAATGTCATCAATGAACACAATCACGAACATGTCTAAGAACGGTCTGAATACCCGATTCATCGTGTCCATAAATACCGGGGGCATTAGTCGACCCCAAAAGACATCACTCGAATTCATAGTGCCCATATCGGGTCCCGAATGCCGTCTTGGGAATATCGACCTCTCATACCCATACCCGATGATAGCGACCGCGGGTCTATCTTCGAGAAACACACAGGCACCCCGCAACCGATCAAACAAATCATCAATCTCGGGGGAGGGATATTTATTCTTGATGGTTACCTTATTCAAAATCGCCGGTAATCAATGCACATCCGCAGCGATCCATCTTTCTTCCTCACAAACAATACCGGCGCTCCCCAGGGCGATGTACTGGGCCTAATAAAGCCCTTCTCTAATAAATCTCTCAGCTGCTCTTTCAATTCTTTCAATTCTTTCAATTCTGCAGGTGTCATTCTGTACGGAGGAATAGAGATAGGCTGAGTATCTGGCAACAAATCAATAGCAAACTCTATCTCCCGCTCGGGGGGAAGACCTGGAAGCTCATCTGGGAAAACATCTAAGAACTCATTAACCACTGGGACTGACTGAAGAATCGGTGCCTCTGCCTCTAAATCATGAACACGGACCAGATGATAAAAAATATACCCCTTTCTGATCATTTTCCTTGCCTTGAGGTATGAAATAAACTTACCCCCCCCCGATGCTGTATTACCTGCCCATTCTATAACTGGTTCCCCCGGAAACTGGAAATGGACTATCTTCTTTTGACAGTCAACATTAGCATAACAAGAAGCTAGCCAATCCATACCCATAATCACGTCGAACTCAGTCATATCTAACTCTACCAAATCGGCCTTAGTACAGCGGCCACAGATAATCACTGAACAATCTCTATAAATCTGACTGGCTATAATGTATCCCCTACTGGTGTAGCTACCTCAAAGGGCTCTATCGGCTCGCATTCTATCCCAATTTTAATAGCAACAAGGGAGAAATATATGATAATGTAGATTCGAGGATCAATCGGTGCATACACACATCTCGAGAGAAAACCCAAGAATATACCCGTGACGATATTAGGCGACGCCTCCTCGGTCCCGTCGGCCGGCTAATGCATAAATGCGGTTCAAAGGACCGCTAGAACCAGAACTCCACCACGACCCCTGCCTCGGCTCGCTGATGCTGGCATACCTCGCCCCGCAGGGCGCATAGATACCGAGGATGAAGATGAACCGCCAGCTGACCCGGTAGACTGAGCTGCGCTGCCTGCACCACCTCTAACCGGACAATCTCTCATTAGATGGCCCTGACGGCCGCAAGTAAAGCACGCACCCGTGGCACGAAAGCACTCTCCTCTGCAGTGTCGTCTCCCGCGCCGGGAACACGGAGGTCCGGGTGGTCTCATCCGACCGCCGGAACCTCCGTCCAACCGTGAGCACCGAAAACCTGAGCTCGCCCGCCCCCGAATAACCTCGCACCCTCTCGATCTCTCGGCCGGAACCGCGGGGGTGTGCCCCGTGCCGACCGGGGAGGATATCTCGCTCGTCGCCGATGAGGTCGCCCCCTCGAAAATCCCCGAATACCCGCACGATCTAGCCCCTCTTTGGCCGGCCCCCGTCATTAACCCTATCGGTGGCGCCTTCTGCGGGTCGTCCTCCATGCCCGGGCATGGGCTCGTATACGGGCAATATCCATACGGCCGGGCCGCCAACACCAAGCAAACGTCAACAAAGTACTAGTCCAAATTTCCACTATATATCGGTGCATCCGGTCGGTATGTCGCAACATATGTAGGCGCATATCCGGCCAACGAATCGAACTCTAAACGTGCATCCCCGACCGGGTGCGCCTCTCGCTTTAACAACAGAATCTGTCCACTACGGCTCGCCGTACCTCGAGGCGAGAAAATGGGCCAGAAGGCCTCTCGTAAACTCGCCCCATACGGATGGAGGGGGCACCCTCACCTCTCGGACATCCACGACTCATACCCGCTTAGTTACTACATCGTGCAACCGGTATGACGCCATCTCAACCGACTCTTTCGGAAGCACTAATCAACCGCAGGTACGCCGCATCCGTCGGATGAACTCACGAGGGTCCTCTGCGGCTTTGACCCGAAGAACTCGGTGGCCCACAAACTAGAAAATCACGGGCCCCGTGACTATCGCGCCCGTCCGCGCGATCATCTCCTCGCTCCCCGTCCCGTGGACCCGCCCCGCTACCAACCGAGTCAATAACTAGACCGCCTCTCGTAAGGTCCCATCATCCGCCCCCGGCCGGGGGGCCGGAGGTACGGTGTACCGGTGCCACGGGAGCCGGCGCGGGAGCCGCCGTGGCCGGCAGCTCGTGGCCGCTCCAAATCCCTCCGATACCGGCGGCGTAGCGTAACTAGCCGTCGAGGCACAACATCCGCTCAACCGGGCACGAGCCCTAGTAGTCAACCGGCTCGGCCGGTCTCACCTCGCCGCCGTAGACTTGCTCCTTCGGGGCACCGTGGCCTTCCTCGAGGCATCGCCGAAAAACAACATTTCGTCGAAAGAGTCATCCCGATAACACAACTCTATCGCACGATCTAAGATCGAAAGAAAAGACAACATCCTAAATGTCCTCGTAGCCTCCTCGTTTATAGATGTGGTGCACAACACACCGATAAACAAGACTCTACTGGACACGGTCTGTAGACATTCCGAGGACGAACCGCTCTAATACCACTTCTGTCATGACCCAACCCCGTAGGCCGTGACTAGTGCCCGAGTTGGGCACCCAAACACATTCATAGATCCGAGTCGCAAACAGATGGCTTATACGGACATAAATATCAAAAGCTGTCTCAGATTATATCAAACTGTCTCAAACAAATCTCAAACACAACCGAATATATATCAAAGCCGGCAAGGCTATCAAATGGCGCATCGGCCCAAAACATATACAAATGCAAGCCGACGAGGCTGCCACGGCGAATGGGATCGCCTCAAAACATATATCATACAAACATAATCGTACGTAACGGGCATAATCCACATACATGTCCACATACCTCTAAACAGACAAACGGAATCATAAGACGGGACAGGCCCCGCCGTACCCCTGAACAAATATATACAAATGCAACGAACGAATATATACCAAAATATGGCTCCTAGAAAGGACCACTCCAACAGCAGATAAAGGTGTCCTAAACTGGTGGTCACCAACCGTGCGTCCGTACCGCGGGCATGAAACGCACCCCGAAGAAAGGGGTCGGTACGAAATATGTACCGAGTATGCAAAGCGTAAATGTAGTATACAAATCGAGTCGTAATCGAAAATAGTAGGAGAGAAAGTATATGCATTTCAAAACATCAAAATGTTACTTTAAAAATACAAGTCATGCATAGGCACAGAAATATGGTCGCCCGCCTGTTGATGGTGCCATAACACAGCATAACACCAGAAAGTTTCAAATCTCCGTGTCCCCGTCACATATCAAACACAGCATATCGCCATACACAACATAACCCCAAATATAGCGGAACCCGGCCCTCGAGCGAGGAGCTCGGTGAACCATAAACACAGCATAACACCGGAGTATATCATAATGCGCACGACAACAGAACCGGCCCGGGACTCGGCGAAAGATATAACAGAATGCACGAGCGGAGTCGTGAGGAATCATATGCATAAAATCATTGTCATAAATCCAAAAGATAAGTAAAATAGTCATATTTGAAATCGAAATAATAATTACAACATTCTCTTTCAAAAGTTATCAAAATTACATAAAGGAACGTCGCGGGACCCACGGACGGGCGTAGGCCCGAGCTGGGTCCGCCTATGGAAAACATACTCGTCTAACATCATACAACCTTCTACGAAAATCTCAAGGCAATCCGAGCTTTTCTGTGAAAGTTATGGGCGTTCGTAGTTTTAGAATCGTTAAAGAATAAACTCTTTAAAAAGAACAACTTTCATGCAACCTTTACAAATCAATAATTCCAAGGACATAGGATCAATATTTCATAACATCAACATATGAATATCAAGAAACAAGTGCGTATCATAGACATGCTCGGATTGCGAGAATAGAGTTTTCTCGAGGTTCGTGTCATAGCCTATTTTAACTAAGGCATGCCAAAGAAGGAAGGTTGAGCTTTACATACCTCAAACGCTCTCCAATATAATCCAAACTCAAGCTAAATCCAACCTACGTCTCGGGCTGCCCAAGGTCTACAAATAATTCATAATATGCCAAACATTAGCTATAGACATTTTGGGCATTTAATTCCAATTTAGCCCTTAATTCTACGTAAAAATTGGGCAAAGATTTCCCTGTAAATAGGCCACCCCGAGAATTTAACTCGGCCAAATCAATCAACAACAACAACAACAACCAACCTAGCAACATCAATAACCAATCCGGAAGACAATATAACATTAATAGCTCTCTTTCACATCATTCAACAACATTCAATATATTTGATTCAACGGCTTACGTTCAAGCCAACATTAACGCTTATACATTCAAATACTCATCCAAACCCATACCAACAACATTTAAAGACATTCTAGGCAATTCATACAATATTTTCAACAATCCAACAATGGCTCCAATCCACCCGAAATCAGTCCCCAAACCCGAGAACACCACTATGACATATTCCTCATTTCCAAATCATGATTTGCACCAACAATTCACATTCTAACAATGTCATACTCATAATTATACAAGTTACATTAAAGGTACAACAACCTCCAAATCAGTCCGCAACAATTACAACATCAATTTGAGTCATCAAGCATTCATTTCCAACATAGAATTCATAGCGACGACGACTAAAACACTAAGCGACATTAATGCGTTCTTTGTCATATTCCATGATCATTTTCGGCCAACACACAACATATATACATATGGATAATTCTCATTCATTTCTTCACACTACAACCATCAACATACTATATAGAACTTAATTCATCACTTCAATACAACACCACACACACACACTTACACAGCTAAATCTCACACACATGGCCTCAACTCCAACACACTATATTTCATGAATTTCCTTCATTTTAGCATACTACAACATACATACAACCTTTATAACACATAAAACATAATTGATTCTTACCTTTCTTCTTCAACTCCCCAATTTGCCTAGGGTTTGCGATAATGACACAACGGGTGATTGGATGACCCGAACAATGCTTCCACGCTACTTAGGGACCTCAAAATAGTGGGTTTGCATCAACAAAATAATTTTAGAAGGACTTGAATGAAAGTTGGTTTTCCTCCCTCTTTGGCCGAGAGCCTCACTTCTCTTCACTTCTTGTTCTTATTTTTTTTTTCTAAGTGTGGGAATGATAAGGATGACTAGTTGGTCATCTTTTGTACCAAGGCAAGACTTGTATAAGTGTCTCTTGGCCCACATTATGTGTTGGAGCAATAGAAATTTAACACAAAATGGGTGGGCCAAGTCTTACACTCCACGGCCAAAGCATGCAAAAATGCATGATTTTCAAGTTCCACTAATTCCAATTTTGGTCCCAAATTTTCCTAAGTGCTCCATACCAACAAATTCATGCACAACTTATGTCTCAAAATAAAATCGAAGGTCAAAAGTCTCGACTTTGTTTCCCGAAATGGTTTGGTCCCTAACTTACCATAGTTAATCCGAGTTGTCTCAATGTATGAAAATATGGGATATAACACATCATGCCCTATCGGAAATTAGGGTGTGACACCGCGACTTTTTTTTTTTTACGTACTTCGACGATTTTTTTTGAAAGGATATGATATGACTATTATTCCGATTTCAAGTACGACCAGGTTACTTATCTTTTGAGTTTGTAATAATGATGATTCGATAACATATGATGACTATGATTTTCGTAGGCGGGCCCGGATTGGGTTGACGCTCGTCCGTGGGTCCCGCGATCTTCTTCTGTATAGTTCTGATGGCTTTTGAAAGAACTTAATATGACTGCTTTTCTGACCCCCGAGTATGATTATATATTTGTGTGTTGAGTCTGAAATAATGATTCTGGTACGTGACTATGGTTTCTGAAGTTCGGTTTGATATATTCCCGAGTGATATCCGGAGGAAATTTGATTTGGCTATTGTCTTGGTTTGGAAATTATAG
>NW_026717577.1:0-29472 GCF_029784015.1 Lycium ferocissimum | reverse complement strand
TGGTTGTACTACAAGTTTGTTCATCCTTGATACAAGACCAATTCCATCGAGCTTCATGAAATGGAGTCTTTGAAGATCATGGGAGGTCCATAGGATGGCCTTCAAGGTATGGGAGATAGCTTGGATGGAAGGCTTTAAAGTTCAAGTCCACGAGGCTTGCCTCTTAAAGTGGCTACAATTGCAAGCTTGGGGGATTCAAGGCGGAAGATGGCTATTTGCGCAAGGGCTATTTGTGCAAGTGGCTTTTGCGCAAGGAGGGTTATGATTGCAAGAAGGCCATGCATGCAAGGTTGATTAGAGGGCCGTCTATGCAAGCGAGGGGACGTGTTTGGCCATTGAAGGCAAATCCTTGAATTGAAGACTACCTTTAAGAAGACTAGCCAAACAAGGCCCTTCATTAAGGGTAGCATTGTGCCTTAGTCTTCTTTACTTGCTTGTATATATATAAGCTTGTCTTTTATTTGATTTAAGGGACTTTTGGATGAATTATGAATATTTTGAGTGTTTTTAGGGTTATCTCTGAGAGAGAAACTTGTGAGAGGCCTTTGGTAGGCTCTTGTTGATTATTGATTGTGAGAGGATTGGTTGCTTGGGAATTCAATTCCTTAGAGGTCATCCTAAGAGGTTGGTGCTATCTAGAGTGTAATTAGGAGGTCTTGGTTATTGAAGAACCTTGGTTGCCTAATTGTGCCTATTTTTGTGTCAATCTATCTATCTTTTCTTTCCTTTTGTTTATCTTCTTAATTTCCGTTTCCGGCGTATCCGTTATTGTATCAATCCTTGGAAAGAATATGTGATCATTGCTGTGTGCTAACCCACAATCCATGAGTAGTATGTTTTCGTATGTCTTCCTTGCGATACAATAACGGATACGCTAAACGGGAAATTAAAAGGATAAACAAAAGGAAAAGAAAGATAGATAGATTGACACAAAAATAGGCACAATTAGGCAACCAAGGTTCTTCAATAACCAAGACCTCCTAATTACACTCTAGATAGCACCAACCTCTTAGGATGACCTCAAGGGAATCGAATCCCAAGCAACCAACCTCTCAACAACACAAGAATCAACAAGAGCCTACCAAAGGCCTCTCACAAGTTTCTCTCTCTAGAGATAACCCAAAAAACACTCAAAATATTCATAATTCATCCAAAAGTCCCTAAATGAAATGAAAGACAAGCTATATATACAAGCTAAGTAAAGAAGACTAATAGGCAATTACAATGCTACCCTTAACGAAGTAAGGGCCTTGTTTGGCTAGTCTTCTTAGTGTAGCCTTCAATTCAAGAATTGGCCTTCAATGGCCAAACACGTCCCTTCTTGCATAGATAGCCCTCTAATCAACCTTGCATGCATGGCCTTCTTGCAATCATAACCCTCTTTGCGCAAAGTAGCCGCTTGCACAAATAGCCCTTTGCGCAAATAGCCATCTTCCGACCTTGAATCACCCAAGCTTGCAATTGTAGCCACTTTAAGAGGCAAGCCTTGGGACTTGGACTCTTAAAGCCTTCCAACCAAGCTATCTTCCATATCTTGAAGGCCATCCCCATGTGGACCTCCCATGATCTTCAAAGACTCCATTTTCATGATGCTCGATGGAATTGGTCTTGTATCATTCTCCCTTCTTGAAAAGGATTCGTCCTCGAATCTAAACCTTGCAAAACCATAAAGGAGACAAACAAAAACCAAGTCCTCAACGGATGAGGGTTAGTGTTAGGGTGGACTAACCTACCACCATGCCAAGTAAGAACAAATTTGTGATATAGCCAAGTATCAACCATTTTCAAGCAAAATAAGCTCTCAACTAGAGCACTAAGAGCTTGGCTAACCAAAAGATTAAGAAATGAGGATATTCTAAAGAGCCAATGGTGTCAAGACACCAAGTTGGCAGGACATACAAATGATCCTCAATTGCAAAATAATACCATTCACACCAAGCTAAGACTTCACCGGGTCAAAAGGAAAAGATACCCACATATCACGGCAAGGTAATAATCGAGTACCCCAATAGACCCGCCCTCCATAAGTGCACTCCCAAAAGATCATGAATGTCATCATATGCAAAAAGATAATAAAGAAAGGTGTCATGCAAAATAACTTCATCTAGTGGTGTCCTCAAATGTAGTTTCACTATGAAACTCAAGAGCATGGTCGATACTACTACTATTCGGAACACCTAAGGAAGAATTAGCAATTTGCGACAAGTTTCACCTTCCTTTTGAACACTTCCCTCCCAATAAGTGGATCACAATTCCTCAAGGGAGGATCTCCATCATAGGGAAGAGTGTTATCATCCCAGAGTGGATTTTCAAATACCATGTAGTCACCAACACTTTCAACATTACAAAACATCCCACTAGGTATTTCACTCTCAATAGTCATGTCATCCTCAAATAAAACATTATCCTTTACAAGAGAATAATCCATGAACAATGAGGAGTCAAAGCATGTCATTTCACTCTCAAAAGAACGAATGTCGTCTTTCAATGCATTTTCGTTCACATGACTATCTACATGACACACATCACCACTACAAATTGGAGTCTTATCACGTGACACGAAAGTACGATCAAGAGACTCATTTTGACATGAAACAAACAAGGATGAGATGTCACATTCTTTCAATTGACCAACTATATCAACATCATCACTAACTAGAGGTACATTAAACACATCACAAAGATCCTCAAGTAGTGAATTATCATTACAAGCAAGTTGATCAATACAAGTTTCAACATGAGTTGGTAGTATGTCAAACTCGCAAGGATTACTAACATGATGACCACGTGACATTGTACTACCAATCAATTCACAAGTGTCAACACTAGGTGGACACAAATCGATCTTACAAGAAGAATCAATTTTGTCATCTAAAGGATCAACTAGTGTTTGAGAACCTTCATTCAACAATGCACTATCATTCAAAGCACAAGTGTCAACACTAGGTGGACACAAATCAACCTTACAAGAAGGATCAATTTGGTCATCAATAGGATCAACTAGTGTGGGGACACTTTTAATAATGGCATTACCAATACACGGTAAAGAAGCATTAGGCTTAACGCAAGGTAAACTAACTTTCATACTCGACTTGACATTAAAATCATACGAAGATGTAGGAGTATAAGGATAAGTGATCTTACCTTGGTGTTCATGCAAGCTCCTTTGACCAATGGAAGGAATGGTTGTGGCCGCCGTCCTTGCCTTCAAGCATGGGGTTCTCTCAAAAGAGTTACCCCTCAAAGAGTCATTTCGTCTCACACGTGACTTGGGGTATTGGATTCTTAATATCCTTTTCATGTCCTCCCAAGTCTTGATGGGACTCCTCACTTGTCTCCCACAACATTTCACATTCGCCCAATATTTGACAAGCTTTGAGTCAAAAGTTTGAACGGCTAAGTCCATCTTCATTTCTTGTGAATAGTTGTAGCTAGCGAAGATTTCATCTATTATGGACTCCCATTTCTCATATTCTTCTCCACTAGCTTCCCTAGCCAAGGTAGGCCATTTCACATGGGTATCTCGCACTTTTGCACTTGGACTCATTCTATGAAGCACGTATGGAAATAGAGGTTTCCTCCTTTCATCCACGATATACTTATGCCACTCTTGCTCATATGGGATCTCATGCCTTTGAAACCAAGGGCCACCTAAGCATACGTGACAAGTATCCATTGGAAGCACATCACACCAAACCTCCTCTTGGTACTCACCAAGTGAAATGAATACCATCACTCTCCTATCAACCCAATACCCTCCCTCGTCATAATAAGGATATCGCCTATTCACACAAGGTAGCCTTAACTCTTCAACCGCACGAGGGGTGATGAAATTAGTGTAACAATCGTCATCAAGCACAAGGGTTCCCTCTTTACCACACAGTTTTACCTTGGTCTCCATGAATCGCCTCTTTGGAACCACCTTCCTTTGCCTAGGACGACTCCAACTAGTACTCACATTCCCACTCATGCCTCTTGGCTTCGGATAGTAAGCACTCGAGTCGTCTTCATCTTCATGATGTATAGCACAAGAATTTTCAGCTTCATTATCTTCACCATACGAATCATAACAAGGGTCTTCTTCATCCCCATCTTTCTCATGAGACACATGAGAACCACTCTCATCATATTCTCCGTCAAAATAGTAATTCTCTCCTTGAACTTCCTCATGATCACTATTTCCTATATGACTCTCATATTCCCCATCGTCACACCCTTGATAGCTCCCATAGTCCTCCCCTTCGTAACTACAACCATCATCGTCATAACAATCATAATCGCCACCACATGAATCGGAATCCATGGAGAAGTACCTGCAAAGAACACTTAGCAAACACGTTAGTAGTAAAGAAACCTCACCACACTCGTGTTTACACTCGTTTGTGCTCGGCTAGCACCACTCAAATGAACTCACACACTCTTTGCCTTTTACCACTCAAATGGATTGGCCGATGTTGATTCTCGATTGGATTCGGTTGCTTGCAAGGTGCACAATTGCTTCTTGAGGTCGGAATGGATTCTTGTTAGACTCGAAGAAAGACGAACGACTCAATTCAATCTAACGGACTTGAACCAAGAAATTAACAACGAAACAAAAAAAACGAAGAAAAGCACGAAAGAAATGGCACGAAAGAAATGCGGACACAAGAACTAGCAAACACAAGTAGGAACAACTACTAAATGACTACTAGTTGAGAGACACAAGAAAATAAAATGCAAAAATTGGGAAAATAATTAAAATTTCGGGCCCGGGTAGGTGAAATCTTGAAAACACGACCGTGAGGCCCCAATTGATCCAAGGTATCAATTTGAAATAACGAAAATTTTTAAATTTCTATACTCTTTTTTTTTTTTTTTTTTGTTCCCTACCAAAGGACTAGGGATACAAAACCAACAACTAAGGATCAAGAAATTTTTTGAGAAATGAAAGTGGGATGAAATGAAATTTGGAATTGAAAATGTACCTCAAATTCACGGATTGGGTCGTGGAATTTATACGGTCCGTATATAATTCACGGACCGTAAAAAGGTGTCCGTAGAATAGGGACAGAAACTCAAAATTTTGGTACCAAATTCACGGACCAAAATCTACGGGCCGTAAAATTTTACGGTCCGTATTTTCCCACCGTAAATCACTTACAGAATGTAACCTTTTGGGCCTCCAATTTTACGGACCAAATTATACGGACCGTAAAATATATACGGTCCGTATGTGGGACCGTATAGTGGCTTCAGTGATTTCGTATCGAACTCGTGTTCCTCGAAATTTGGGCCGAATTTTCTTAGATCTGATGACGTCTTGGGCCCCACACAACCTAGGACTTGCCCTTTTTGGCCCAACAAACAACTTTCCACTTGTCCTTGGAAAAACCTTTGGATCAAACCCTCTTCTTTGGTCTTCTTCTCCAATATGAAGATATGAATGTTCTTAAGAACACCAAGAACACCCAAATACAATCTAGGACCAAATCAACTCGCTTTTGCTCCAAATTTTCAGATTTAGGCTCCTTATCACTTAGAGAACAAAGCCCTATATTCAATTTGCCTCAATTTCAACTCAATCACCAAACCCACTTTTTGAATTTTCAAAGCTTCAAAGCTCAACAATGGTAGATTCTTCAATATTGACCCGAATGACACGAAATTTGAAGATTCGAAACCCTAGCGTACTAAGGAACAAAAATCTAATAACAAAACAACAAAACAAACACAGAATTTTTGGGGTTTTTGGTGGAAAATTTTCAGATTTTTTTTTTTTTTAGCAACAAACCCTAGGCTAGATTTGATAGAACAAATCTAATCCAAGCTCTGATACCAATTGATACAATAACGGATACGCGGAAACGGGAAATTAAAAGGATAAATAGATAGATAGAAATTAAACGGGAAAAGAAAGATAGATAGATTGACACAAAAATAGGCACAATTAGGCAACCAAGGTTCTTCAATAACCAAGACCTCCTAATTACACTCTAGATAGCACCAACCTCTTAGGATGACCTCGAGGAATCGAATCCCAAGCAACCAACCTCTCAACAACACAAGAATCAACAAGAGCCTACCAAAGGCCTCTCACAAGTTTCTCTCTCTAGAGAGATATACCCTAAAAACACTCAAAATATTCATAATTCATCCAAAAGTCCCTAAATGAAATGAAAGACAAGCTATATATACAAGCTAAGTAAAGAAGACTAATAGGCAATTACAATGCTACCCTTAATGAAGTAAGGGCCTTGTTTGGCTAGTCTTCTTAGTGTAGCCTTCAATTCAAGAATTGGCCTTCAATGGCCAAACGTCCCTTCTTGCATAGATGGCCCTCTAATCAACCTTGCATGCATGGCCTTCTTGCAATCATAACCCTCTCTTGCGCAAAGTAGCCGCTTGCACAAATGGCCCTTTGCGCAAATAGCCATCTTCCGACCTTGAATCACCCAAGCTTGCAATTGTAGCCACTTTAAGAGGCAAGCCTTGGGACTTGGACTCTTAAAGCCTTCCAACCAAGCTATCTCCCATATCTTGAAGGCCATCCTATGTGGATGTCACGACCCAGCTCCGTGGGCCGTGACTGGTGCCCTACCTAGGCACCCGAACAAACTTACGAACCAATTTATCGTGATATCACAAGTTCAGATTTGACAGACCTTACTCATACTGATAGTCGAAAGCAGATATCGTACAAATGCAATCCTGAGCGGGCACCCGTGTCAAACATCACATCAGAATCAAAGTTGGCGGAATGTACATCGCCCAGACACACTCATGCGCAAAACGGATTTTTCAACACAAATTTCCATCGGCCACATCGCAACAACCATAATTCACATTCACAATCTTACTTTCATCATTATATAAAAATGCCACATAGTAGCACGGGCCGCCTAAGGACGCAAATCGAAATCATATACAGACAAACCGAAACCACACACACAACCATATGTATCCGGACCCACGACCCACAAACATGACTACGTATAACATGCCCTCTACAAACAACAAAACAACATACAAACATATGACGGACGGGCCCCGCCGTACCCAAACAAGATGGCAGCCATTACTCTTTGAATATCCAAAGAGCATATATGCCAAATGTGGGCTCCGGATCGAGGGAGCACTCAAAGTATCGAGTTAATAGGTAGCCTAAACCGGAATCACCCAACCGAGCACACACCGCGCGGCGAAACGCAGCCCCCAAAAGCACGAGAAGGAGGGTCGGTACGAAAAGTGCGAGTATGTAAGCGAAGGTACGGTAATCCGAATCATAATCGGAGTGAGAAGATACGAATAAATACGAAATAACGAACCAAACACATGCGGAATGCAAATGTGCGAATGCAAATAAAAATCATGCATAGGCTCTTAGAACGTGGTCACCCCACGCTGGTGCCACAACACATCATACTCCGGAAGCTTTCAAATCTCCGTACATCTCCGAACAAATCACAATATCACACACATCATCAAATATAACAAAGGCCATATCACATCATAACTCCAAAACGGTAACCGGCCCTATGGCGAGGTCACGGAAACCGTAACACATCATACGATGTAAATCGAATATATCACGGTGCGCACGATCACAAAACCGGCCGGAATTTACTCTACGGCGAACGAAATCATAATAGTCGGCACGAGCAATCGTAGTAGTGCAGAAATCATATGCATATTAAAGTAAGTTCCAAAACTCGGCACATAATTTCATATACGAATTCATTAGTATCAAAAGCTCAAAGCGAGTATCAAATAAATCGGAAATTAGTGTACAGAGGTTGCGGACTTTTAGTTATCAAGTTTTCGAAAAACATACCGTAAGCTATTCTCGGAAATATAGTAGCGCTCATAGTGACGAGCGTTCAAATACATAATAAGGCATTCGAACGGACCTTAGGATTGTAAGCAAATGTTTCCTTTTCGGATCGTACGGAAATGAGTCAGACAAACTAAATAAAGGAAGTCTCGGGACTTGCGGGCCCACCTCGGGGCAAGCCGCGGCGGACATAATTTACAAACATTAGGCTCCATAAGATTATCCGGGAAAGTTTCGGAGCCATTTGGATTCATTCACGAAAGATACAAAGGTTTATGCGTTCTTATATCCAAAGGTAAGCATTTTGAATCAATTACACTGAATGAATAGTAACCAAAAGCAAACTCGGATTTTTGGGAGCAATTACACCGAATTAGTCCCGAGGTTCCGTTTTCGGCCTAGTAGGCCTAGGACATGCCATATGAAGGAAAGGTGAGCGTTACATACCTCGCGGACGTCTTGTGCTCGCTTAATCTCCAATCCCGTTTCGTCAAAAATACGCAAATGGTCATCTTTACCGCTTACTATTCATGAGAGTTAACATTCAATCCTTGGTTTCTATTTGGCTACCGGAATTTCGGCAAAGATTTCCCCTATAAGTATAACACCCCCGAGATTCAACTCGGCTCCAAGCAACCAACAACAACCCAACAACAACATCAATAACATTAATAATCACAACATAATACAACTAGTCAACTTTCCAACATAAGGCAATAGTTTCCATTCCGACTTCACACTTATCATCCAATATCAACGTTTTCCTACTTATCTACTAATTCAAAACCATTCAAATACAATTCGAACACATTTCTTATTATTTGACCAAATATACCGAATATCCATCAAACCATAATCCATCCAAAACTTCCAATTTTTCAACACAAATTTCCATAACACGTTTCCAACTTCCGAATCCATTAGCAACAACCATAATTCACATTCACAATCTTACTTTCATCATTATATAAAAATGATATCAAATTCACATAGATTTCTCATAACAACATACAACCAACTTTCAAGCTAACTTAATTCATTAAACCTTCCTTTACATCACAAAGGCAACAACAACATAATTAACGTACTAAATAAATTTAATTCATCTTCTCCCACCAAAGCAACATCACACGGCCACACATACTTGCACACACCACACGGCCTCATGCACACACAACACAATTTCCATAATTCTCATTCCATTCCAACCATAACCACAAGTAGATTACAATACAAAATTCAATTCATCATAGCCATGAAACACATATGTATACACGGCCATACACACCTTTCACACACACCATGCACACACACACACACATCATAATCCCATAATCTTCATGCCACTCTAACCACTATAACATGTGAACCTATTCCATAACATAAAACATAGAATTCTTACCTTTTTCTTCAAACTTCCACTTGCCAACACAAGCACCTTCTTACCAAAAATTCTATACCATGTTGAAGAGTAGCTTGAACTTAGTAGGAATTCAACAAGAGATGAATTTTTAAACCAAGGATTTTAGGCTCAAGAATTTTTTTCTTTTTCTTCTTTTCTTTTCCTTTGGAGCCGATTGCTCCTCCTCTTCTTCTTGTTGATTTCTTTTGTTTTTTTCTTGAAGTTTCTTGAACCTTACCTTCTTAATATAATTAATCACATGGATTAATCATATGGGTTGGGCCAAGCCACCCTATGGCCGGCCACCCCTTCTCTTTGGGCTTGATTTTTTTCTTTTTTTTTTTGGCCCAACAATTGGCTAAGTTTCATAACTTCATGGAACAAATTTTCCAAAATTCCGATTTTGCCCTTAACCTTCCTCGATAATTCCGCACTAATGTTTCCATAGTCGACATATTCATACTAACAAGATCCAAATATGGCCTTATTTCTTACAAGCAAAAATTATTCCAAACTTTCCAAATGTGCAAAAATGCCGGATGTAACAGTGGACCTCCCATGATCTTCAAAGACTCCATTTTCATGAAGCTCGATGGAATTGGTCTTGTATCACCTTGGGTTTTGCTAGGTTCGGATTCGAGGACGAATCCTTTTGAACAAGGGAGGATGATATGATCCTACTTAGCACACTTCATCTTAAGACGTACATTCAAGGACGAGATATGAGACTTCAAGCTCTACAAGCTACATGGAGGATGAGGAAGTCATTTGAGGCCTTTGGAGGCTCCTACAAGCCACACAAGATGGCTTACGATGCATGGAAGGTAGCTTGGGCAAGGCTTGGGCAAGAAAGAAAGCCAACACTCAAAAGTCGCTAGATGTGTAAAGGGGTAGAAATGCAAAAGTGGCCAGACATGTAAAGAATAGACATACATGCAAATGGTCACAATTGCAAGCTTTGAGGATAAGATGATGGCTATTTGTGTAAGGGATAGACATTTCGGATTCCAAGCCAACATCCAACTAGCCAAATAAGGCCCTTGCCACATTAATGACATTTTTGTAATAACTTAGTCTTCTTTAGTCTTGGAGTATAACTACTAGACTTAGCCATTTTCATCACTTAGATTATGTTGAATTGAGATGAATACTCTTTGAGTGATAGGTTGTTTAGCTAGGGTTAGCTTAATTTTAGTGTTAGAATGATGGTGGATTCCATTGTTGGTTGTAGAATCTTTTATTTCCAATGAATTCATGAAGATTGTTCATTTGTGGATTTCAAGTGAACTTCTTGCCTTGATTCATATTGCTTTGGTTCTTTTGGGTATTTGAATTCAAATTAGAAGGGTTTAGGTTTAATATACCTAGATTTGTCTATGGCATTCCCCCATTAGGGTCAAGTATCTATCTCTCTATTTCTCACCCCCTTTCTTCAATTCTCATCCCCTAATTTCTTGTTATTTTAGTTTTTTCGCGATTTTGTTGTTGAATCCGTGTCTTCCACAATCCGGATCGTATCATCCACAAAGGTCTATCCTTCTCATTAGAAATTCCCACAATAAACAATTCATTCTTAATATACTCCACTACCTAATTTGGCAAATGTTCATTTATCTCGTTGGAATCCCAACCATCTCTATTCATGAGTTGAGCCACTTCTTTAATGTTGTAGTTAATCTCAAACTCTGGTGGACAGTTGTGACAAATTGGACCAAGCTTAGTCCAATTGTCCTCCCATACATCACAAGATCCATTTCTAGGTTCCCACCATATGAATTGATCAACCTGGTCCCTAGCTTTAAGCATTTTTTTTTCCAGACCTGAGATCCACCTTTCCATTGTACTCTTGTTGGTTTATGCTTTTTGCAGTATTTATTCCACATAAAAGTTAACCACAGAGTATTTGATGTTCTAAATCTCCACCACAACTTGGCAAAGAGTGCTTTAGAGACATCATAAAGAGATTTGAAGCCTAGTCCCTCTTCCTCTTTAGGCAGACAAATGTTCTTCCAAGATACCCAATGTCTATTTCTTCCTTCCTTTTTGTTGTTCCAGAATAGCCTTGCAAAAATTCTGTGCATCTCATTGATAGTGTACTTTGTTGGCACTATAGCAAACAAAACATACACAGGGATGCTTTAAAGAACACTATTTATTAAAACTGCTTTGCCACTATAAGATAATAGCCTTCCTTTCCAGCTCTGCAACTTATTTTTCACTTTCTTGATTAACTCATTATAGTAAACTTTCTTCATCCTAGCATGAAAAATGGGACATCCTAAATAATTTAAAGGGAATTGTCCTCTAGAAAAACCAGTGATATGCTGCACTTTCTGAACTAGACTTTCAGGAGTTTTGTGAGACATATAAAAAACACTCTTTTCTTTGTTAATCAACTGCCCAGAAGTTACCTCATACTCTTTCAGGATGGACATGATTTCTAACAGAGAAAATTTCTCAGCAGATGCAAATATAATGGTATCATCTGTATAGGCTAAGTGATTTATATTAGCACTCCCCTTTGGCAAATCATATCCCACATACTTACTATTTTCAAAGACAAAAGATTGAGTGCTCTTGAAAGAACCTCAACAGATATAACAAACAAGGCTGGTGATAGTGGATCACCTTGTTTAACCCCTCTTGTTGAATCAAAAAAACCTTTTGCCTTACTATTGAACAAAATTGAATACCAATTATTGGCCAATAACCTCCATATCATGTCAACAAAACCTCCAGAAAAACCATTTTGAGAACTTTAATAAGAAAAGGCCAGGACACTCTATCGTATGCTTTGGCCATATCCAACTTCAAAACTACATTGGCAAGTTTTCCTCTTTTCCTGATATCTGTGACAATTTCCTGCGTTACCAAGACATTTTCAATAATGTTTCTGCCCTTAACAAAACCTGCTTGATTAGGAGAGATTAAAGAAGGAAGGATCTTCTCTAGTCTATCATTTAGCACCCTGGAAAGAACCTTGTTTATGAAGTTACTCAAACTAATTGGCCTTAAGTCTAAAAAGCTTTAAATCAATTCTTTTTTGGGAAGCAGGACCAAATTAGTGTGAGTAATTGATTTTGGCAAAGAATTTTCTTGAAAGAAAGTAATCACCAAATTATACACATCCATACCAATTATGTCCCAACAAGACTGAAAAAACAATCCTGTAAATCCATCTGGACCACATGCACGATTACCATTGAGTTTAAACACTGGTTCTTTCACCTCATCCATATCAGGTATCTTGCACAAAATGTCATTATCAGTTGACTCCACCATGCATGGAATGTAGTCAATCAATCTATCTGAATGTTGAACATTATCCTCATGAGTAAACTGTTTCTGATAGAAGTTAACTGCTTCTTCTGCCATTTGATCTTCATCATCCAACCAAGTTCCTTTAGAATTCTGAATCTTCTAAATTTGTAACTTCTTCCTTCTTCTTCCCTTAACAAGATTATGAAAAAATCTTGTATTCCTATCACTTTCCACAAACCAATCTATCCCAGATTTTTTCCTCCAATATTCCTCTTCAAAGTGAAGATATCTTTTCATTTCCGCTTGAGCCTTCTGCAACACAGCTCTATTCAAAGAAGGATGGATTTTCTTCAAAAAGATCCTTCTTTAAGCTTGAATTCTCTTCCCTGATAATGAGTTGTTTAAAGATATCACCAAAAGTTTCCCTACTCCACTGAGATAGAACCTCTTTCATTTTCTTTATTTTAAACTTGAAATTGACAAAAGGATCTTCATGTTCCTAGCCTGATCAATTTAACCTTACCACTTCTTTGAATGAGGCTTCCTCCACCCAAAATTTTAAAAACTTGAAAGATCTATACTGATTCTGTATAGAGTCCCCATAAGAACACAAAAGAGGGGCATGATCTGAACCTGTCCTGGCTAGATGATCAACCTCCATAGTACCAAACCAGTTCTGCAGATGATCATTAGCAAACATTCTATCCAAATTTTCAAAGATACGAAATATCACACCTTGCTTCCATTCCACCAGGTAAATGGACTACCTTTTAAAGTAATTTCTACCAAATCACATGAATTAACACAGAATGCAAATCTTCCACATCTTGTTGTTGAATGGGAATACCTCCTATTTTTTCTTCCTCATTCAACACTACATTGAAGTCACCACCAATCATCCATGGATCATTTAAACTGCTAGATAGGTGATAGATACTATCCCACAACTCTAGCCTCTCAACCTCATTACATTTAGCATATACTAAGGTTGTAACCAAAGTTTTATCCAGCTCCTGGAAAAATAGTCTAAGTGTAACCTGCTGAGAAGAATCAGAAACCACTTCCACATCAATATTCTCTGAGACAAAGTACCAAATCTTGCCATTACAATTTGAATCTGCAACATGCATCCCCAATCTTCTCTTGTATGTCTGACTATTCCCGGCCTGCTGAAAAGGTTCCAACACAAAGAATGAGAAAAAAATCTGTGATGTCTATTTAACATTTGGAGCCTATGAAAGGCTTTTTGAGTTCTGACTGGTCTGATTTTCCATATAAATGATTTTAACGTCATTTAGAAGTGGATTTAGTAGCTGCCCTCTTTGGTACCACCCTTGTAGGTAGTAGTTTTTTTATATGAATCAATTTGGGGATGAAACCAAATCAACTCAAAATGCAGAAATTAAGGATAGAAAGAAAGGGGATGAGGAATAGAGATAAATACTTGACCCGAATGAGGGAATCCTATAGACAAATCTAGGTATATGAAACCTAAACCCTTCTAATTTGAATTCAACAACCCAAAAGAACCAAAGCAATATGAATTCAAGACAATATATTCGGATGAAATTCACAAATGAACAATCTTCATGAAATTATTGGAAATAAACGGTTCAAAGACCAACAATGGAATCCACCATTAAATCTACTAAACTAAGCTAAACCCTAGCTAAACAATCTATGACAATCCTATCATCACTCAAATATTCATCATCAAAATCTAAGTAAAGAAAATGACTAAGTCTAGTATTTATACTCCTAGACTAAAGAAAACTAAGTTATTACAAAAATGACATTAATGAGGCAAGGGCTTTGTTTGTCTAGTTGGATGTTGGCTTGGAATCCGAAATGTCTGTCCCTTGCACAAATAGCTATCATCCTATCCTCAAAGATTGCAATTGTGACCATTTGCATGTATGTCCCTTCTTTTCATGTTTGGGCACTTTTGGATTTCTGTCCTTTTTGCGCTTTTAGCCACTTTGAGTGTCGGCCTTCTTTCTTGTAGCCTTATCTTCAAGCCTCGCCCAAGTCACCTCCCACACATTATAGGCCTCTTTGTGGGGCTTGTATGGGCCTCCAAAGGCCTTACCATCCTTATCATCCATGCCGGTTGTAGAGCTTGAAGTTTCTTAACTTGGCCTTGGATGTAAGTCTTGAAATGAGGTGTGCCAAGTAGGGTCATATCTGTCACGACCCAACCCCGTAGGCCGTGACTAGTGCCCGAGTTGGGCACCCAAACGCATTCGTCAAACCCGAATCACACACAGCTGGCTTATGCCGACACAAATATCAAACGCTACTTCAAACACATCTCAAACTCAAACACATATATACATATATCGAAAGCCGATAAGGCTATCCGATGGCTCACTGGCCCAAAACGTATTATATACAAACACACCTGGACCGGGTAGGCACACAACCCACATATACGTCTACAGGCCTCTAAACAAACCAACAGAATCATATGACGGGACAGGGCCCCGCCGTACCCCTGAACACACACACGCACATATATATGCAACGAACGAGTATGTACCAAAATATAGGCTCCGGGATAGAAGGAGCACTCCAACTCAGCAGGATGGGAATCCTAAACTGGCGGGTCGCCAAACTGGTCGTCTGTACCTGCGGGCATGAAACGCAGCCCCCGAAGAAAGGGGGTCAGGACGAAATATGTACCGAGTATGTAAAGCGGAAATACGAAATAACTGAATCACACTCGAAACCGAAGTACCGAAAGTAAGTACATTTCCAAATGCCAAATGTTTATTTTCAAAATAGAAAACATGCAAAAGGGCACAGAAAATATGGTCGCCCGCCTGTCGATGGCGCCATAACACAAAGATAACACCGTAAGGTTTCAAATCTCCGTATAACCCCGAACGCAACACATCATCACAACACATCATAAGCCATATCACAAAGATAACTCCATAAACGGAACCCGGCCCTATGGCGAGGTCTCGGAACCGTAGCACAAGATAACTCCGAATATATCATAGTGCGCACGACAAAGAAACCGGCCCGGAACCGCGAACGATATACCAACAACCGCACGAGCAGAGTCGTGAGTAACCATATGCATAAAATCATTATCATAGGTTCAAAAAGTAAGTAAAATAACCATACTTGGGGATCGGGAAACTCGTCATACCAAACTCTCTCAAACGTCATCAGAAAAGTGCAAAAGAAGGTCGCGGGACCCACGGACGAGCGTCAACCCGAGCCGGGCCCGCCTATGGAAAACATACTCATCACACGTCATACAACCTCTCACGACGATATCGAGGCAATCCGAGCCCTTAGTCGAAAGTTATGAGCGTTCGAAGTTTCAACATTGTTTAAGAATAAAACTCTTTTGAAAACCAAGTTTTTATGCAACTTTAAAATCAATTTTTTTCAACAACATCAAAACCAATATTTTCTCACATCAACACACGAGTACCAAAAGACAAACGCGAATCATAGTCGCTCGGATCATGAGAATGGAATTCCCTCGAGGCTAGTATCGTAGCCTATATTGAACTAAGACATGCCAAAAGAAAGAAGGGTTAAGTTTACATACCTCGCTTGCACACAACGCTAATCCAACCAAACTTATATCTCGAACTCTCCAAGATCTACATAACATCAATAAGTACCAACGTCAACCATAAGCACTTAAAAGCTCATTTCCAACTAGTACATAATCCTACGGAAAATTGGGCAAAGACTTCCTTTATAAATGGACCAACCCCGAGAATTCAACTCGGCCAAATTCAACAACACAACAAACCAACAATCATTCCAACAATATCCACAATCAATTCAAACACATTCGAACATTAAAAATCCTCTTCCACACATTCCAACAATATTCCAATTATGCTTACTACAACTACATACTTACAAACCAACATATAATCAAACGAACGCATATTCAATTATCAATCTAAAACCATTCAAACAACATTCAAGAACTCTTTAAATAATTCATACAATATTTCCAACAACCCAACAAACACTCCATTCCACCCGAATTGGCCCCCAAACCCGAGAACTTCAACTCTAACACATTCCTTGGTTTCAAAACATGAAAATTACACTAAATGCACTAAACCTTCCAAATCAGCCCCTAACACTTACAATACCAACTTGAATCATTAAACTCTCATTTCCAACATAGAATTCACATAACGACAACAACCAAAATTCCAAGGAAACTAATCCATTTCTTGACACACATCAAAGGCCATATTCGGCCAACACACAAACCTACACACTTCATGATTTTTACTCATTTCAACACACCACAATAACCAAACACACTACATAAACTTAGTTCATCACTTATAACATAGCACACACATACACGGCCAACACACACACACGGCCTCAACTTCAATCACCAAGTTTCCATGAATTTCATCCATAACAACATACAACAACACACATAAACCTTCCATAACTCATAAAACAAGATTAGAATTTACCTTTCTTCACAAATCCTCAACTTGTCCAAAGTTGGCCAAGGACGAAAACGAACAATCCAACGCTCGAAACAACAACTCCACGTTATTCACCACCCTCAAATTAGTAGGTTTGCTTAGGAGAAATAATTTTGGGAAGGCTTGATCTTGGTCTTGGTTTTTCCTTTTCTTGGCCGAAACTCTCTCTTTCTCCTCTCCAAGTTTCTTGATTTTTCCTAAGTCTTAAAATGATGATATATGGTCCCTTAAGTCGTCTCCTAATTTACATATAATAGCCAACCATGTGGCCATGGCCCACCCCTAAGGTGGCCGGCCACATGGCCATGTCTTACTCCTCCATTTTTTCAATAATTGGCCACTTCTCTTAATTCCATCTTTGGTCCCAAACTTTCTTAATTGTTTCCATACCAATAACATCATACATACTTAGGTCTTACAACATAATCGAAGGTCAAACGTCTCGACTTCATATCCCGGAATGGTCTCAATCCTAACTTTTCATAGTTAACCCAAATCGTCTCGTCGTTCAAAATACGGGATGTAACATCCTTCCCCTTTTAGAACATTCGTCCTCGAATGTTCAACTAGTCTTATAAGGTCGTACAAGGACCTCGGGGAAGATTCCCATTATTTATAAATGCTAATTATCGACTCCCGGATCCCTACTCGCCACTATCAAACAACATTCATACAACAAACACACATACATAAAAATATTATAAGAAAGGCTCATATACCTGGATCCGCATTTGGTGCCGCCTCTGGATCCCGCCTACCTGCCAAAGCGTATATGCGGTTCGAAGGACCGCTGGAACTGGGGACTCCGCCGCGACCTCGCCACGGCCTCCGGTGCCGCACACCCCGACCCATGCGGGCGCGTAGTCCGCCGACGAAGATGAACCGGCAATTGATCCGCAGGCGCGCCGCACCGCCCAAACTAACCCCGGGCCGGGCAATCCCTCATCCGATGGCCCCGACGGCCACAACTAAAACAAGCACCACCGGCCCGAAACACTCTCCCGGCGTGGCCTCCCACAAAGGGGGGCACGGAGGTCCGGGTGGTCTCATCCGACCGGGACCTCCGCTTGCCCGAGGACCTAAGGCCCCGGAACTCGGTCCGCCCGGACGGTCCCGCATCATCAAATCGTTTATTAACGACCGAGTATCCCGGCCGGCGGCGGAAAATATCCACCGGATCGATACCGAGGCCGCCCGCCGCGGAAATCTCCCGAATACCCCGCCGATCCGGCCCTCGGGGCGGCCTCCTATCGCGATCTCTACCGGATCGCCGCCTCGATGCCGGTCTTCCATTCCCCGGGCGCGTGCGCAACCGGCAATGTCCATGTCGGTCTCGCGCCGCCATCGTCACGCAAAGCCTATCAATCAAGTAGTCGTCTTCCCGCCCTATCACATACCGATGCATTCTCGGCCATATCCACCACTATAGTAGGTGCATACCGGGCCGAGAATCAAATTCCAAGTTATATTCACGAACACTCCGACCCTCTCGTCGTATCCGCGAAATCTATCAACCCTTGCCCTCCGCAACTCCGGCGAAAGTGACGGAGAAAGGCGGCCGTAAACTCGTCCCACGTAGGGAAGCATCCTCACCCCCGGATAGCTCCCAGACTCATACCGCCAAGCCGCAACATCTCGCAACCGTGCGAGGCTAACTCAACCCGACTCGGTCTCTCGAAGCCCCGACCCGGCCCTAATGCACGTCTCATCCCCCCGAATGAAGTCACGGGGTCCTCCGGCTTAGACCCGAAAAACTCGGGGGCCACACGTCAAGAAGTCGCGAACCCTCGTGCTATCACGCCCGTCGCCATCATCATGGCCTCTCTCGCCCGCGTCCCCGAACCTCGACCCACCACCGTGGTCAACAACCGTACGGCCTCCCTCGCCGTCCCGCCCTCCGTATCCGCCGGGGAGCGGGCGCCGGAACCGCCGAGGGGCCTACCCGCCCTCCCCGGGCGGGTGGAGTGGCCGAACCCTCTCGAATGTAAGACAATACACGGCCTAGCCTCGCGCACGAGCCCGTGTAACCCTCGGCGCCGACTAGCCTCATCCGCCTTCGCCTTGCCCTTCGGGGCGCCCGTCGTCTTCTTCGGAGGCATCTCGAAAACCATAACAACTAATCGAAAAAGAGTCATCCTAATAAGCACGCTCTATCGCACGATCTAAGATTCAAGGAAAAGTAACATCCTAAATGTCTGTAGCCTCCTGTTTATAGATGTGGTGCACAACACACCGATAAACAAGACTCTACGAGACACGGCCTGTAGACATTCCGAGGACAAACCGCTTTGATACCACTTTTGTCACGACCCAACCCCGTAGGCCGTGACTAGTGCCCTAGTCAAGCACCCAAACGCATTCGTCAAACCCGAATCACACACAACAATCGGCTTATGCCGACACAAATATCAAACGCTACTTCAAACACATCTCAAACTCAAACACATATATACATATATCGAAAGCCGATAAGGCTATCCGATGGCTCACCGCCCAAAACGTATTATATACAAACACACATCCGGACCGGTAGGCACACAACCCACATATACGTCTACGTGCCTCTAAACAAACCAACAGAATCATATGACGGACAGTGGCCCCGCCGTACCCCCGAACACACACACGCACATATATATATATATGCAACGAACGAGTATGTACCAAAATATAGGCTCCGGATGTATGAGCACTCCAACTCACAGGGATGGGAATCCTAACCGCGGGTCGCCAAACCGGTCGTCCGTACCGCGGCATGAAACGCACCGAAGAAAGGGGGTCGGTACAAAATATGTACCGAGTATGTAAAGGTGAAATACAAGAAATAATCGAATCACACTCGAAACCGAAGTACGAAAGTAAGTACATTTCCAAATGCCAAATGTTTATTTTCAAAATAGAAAACATGCAAAAGGGCACGTAAAATATGGTCGCCCGCCTCGTCGATGGCGCCATAACACAAGATAACACCGAAGGTTTCAAATCTCCGTATAACCCCGAACGCAACACATCATCACAACACATCATAAGCCATATCACAAAGATAACTCCATAAACGGAACCCGGCCCTATGGCGAGGTCTCGGAACCGTAGCACAAGATAACTCCGTAATATATCATAGTGCGCACGACAAGAAAACCGCCGGAACCGCGAACGATATACCAACAAACCGCACGAGCGAGTCGTGAGTAACCATATGCATAAAATCATTATCATAGGTTCAAAAAGTAAGTAAAATAACCATACTTGGGGATCGGAAAATCGTCATACCAAACTCTCTCAAACGTCATCGAAAAGTGCAAAAGAAGGTCGCGGGACCCACGGACGAGCGTCGACCCGAGCCGGGCCCGCCTATGGAAAACATACTCATCACACGTCATACAACCTCTCACGACGATATCGAGGCAATCCGAGCCCTTAGTCGAAAGTTATGAGCGTTCGAAGTTTCAACATTGTTTAAGAATAAAACTCTTTTGAAAACCAAGTTTTTATGCAACTTTAAAATCAATTTTTTTCAACAACATCAAAACCAATATTTTCTCACATCAACACACGAGTACCCAAAGACAAACGCGAATCATAGTCAGGCTCGGATCATGAGAATGGAATTCCCTCGAGGCTAGTATCGTAGCCTATATTGAACTAAGACATGCCAAAAGAAAGAAGGGTTAAGCTTTACATACCTCGCTTGCACACAACGCTAATCCAACCAAACTTATATCTCGAACTCTCCAAGATCTACATAACATCAATAAGTACCAACGTCAACCATAAGCACTTAAAAGCTCATTTCCAACTAGTACATAATCCTACGGAAAATTGGGCAAGACTTCCTTTATAAATGGACCAACCCCGAGAATTCAACTCGCCAAATTCAACAACACAACAAACCAACAATCATTCCAACAATATCCACAATCAATTCAAACGCATTCGAACATTAAAAATCCTCTTCCACACATTCCAACAATATTCCAATTATGCTTACTACAACTACATACTTACAAACCAACATATAATCAAACGAACGCATATTCAATTATCAATCTAAAACCATTCAAACAACATTCAAGAACTCTTTAAATAATTCATACAATATTTCCAACAACCCAACAAACACTCCATTCCACCCGAATTGGCCCCAAACCCGAGAACTTCAACTCTAACACATTCCTTGGTTTCAAAACATGAAAATTACTCTAACCATGCCATTTCCATAAACATGAAAATTACACTAAATGCACTAAACCTTCCAAATCAGCCAACACTTACAATACCAACTTGAATCATTAAACTCTCATTTCCAACATAGAATTCACATAACGACAACAACCAAAATTCCAAGGAAACTAATCCATTTCTTGACACACATCAAAGGCCATATTCGGCCAACACACAAACCTACACACTTCATGATTTTTACTCATTTCAACACACCACAATAACCAAACACACTACATAAACTTAGTTCATCACTTATAACATAGCACACACATACACGGCCAACACACATGTACACGGCCTCAACTTCAATCACCAAGTTTCCATGAATTTCATCCATAACAACATACAACAACACACATAAACCTTCCATAACTCATAAAACAAGATTAGAATTTACCTTTCTTCACAAATCCTCAACTTGTCCAAAGTTGGCCAAGGACGAAAACGAACAATCCAACGCTCGAAACAACAACTCCACGTTATTCACCACCCTCAAATTAGTAGGTTTGCTTAGGAGAAATAATTTTGGGAAGGCTTGATCTTGGTCTTGGTTTTTCCTTTTCTTGGCCGAAACTCTCTCTTTTCTCCTCTCCAAGTTTCTTGATTTTTCCTAAGTCTTAAAATGATGATATATGGTCCCTTAAGTCATCTCCTAATTTACATATAATAGCCAACCATGTGGCCATGGCCCACCCCTAAGGTGGCCGGCCACATGGCCATGTCTTACTCCCTCCATTTTTTCAATAATTGGCCACTTCTCTTAATTCCATCTTTGGTCCCAAACTTTCTTAATTGTTTCCATACCAATAACATCATACATACTTAGGTCTTACAACATAATCGAAGGTCAAACGTCTCGACTTCATATCCCGGAATGGTCTCAATCCTAACTTTTCATAGTTAACCCAAATCGTCTCGTCGTTCAAAATACGGGATGTAACAATATCATCCTCCCCTTCTTCAAAAGGATTCATCCTCGAATCCAAACCTAGCAAAATCCAAGGGAAGACATACAAAAACATACTCCTCAAAGATTAAGGGTTAGCACACAAAACCATAATCACATATTTATGCCAAGGACGAACAAATTTGTGGTATAACCACACATCAATGACAATCATGGATAACAATTGCGTACATGAGATATCAAGAAGTTGATCCCTCCAAGGTTCTTGATATGAGGATAGATTAATAAAACCAATGGATTCAGAATACGAAGTATACAACTCTACATTGGTTCTATTTGACATGTAGCACAATGTCCAAACAAGGACACTCTCATTTTTAAAACAAGGACTCTCCCAAGATAGTACTCTCAAATCATACAAGGTGTCACCCAGATCAAATGGATAGATTACCCACCTAATATAGTCAAGGACACAATCATTTACCCTATAAGAGTCTCCCTTCACATAAGATGCTGATATGACCCCGCCTAGCTCAAGGCCATTTACTAGGAGTCAAGCGAGGGAGCTCCAAGAAATGCAAGCTATGTTCATGAAGAAAGGAGTCATGGAAGAGCTTGTGGAGAGGATGGCCAAAGCTTACAATGTTTGGGAAGTAACGTGGGAAGGCCTAGAAGACCAAGAGATGACCTCCTCTCAAAGTGGCTAAATGTTAAAGATGGACATTTTTGTAAATTGTGGGCGTTGGATACAAATCCTGGCCAAGAATGCAATTCTATGGAATTCTAGGCCAAGGGTTCAAATTGGAGGCCACATTTGCAAGTTATGACCATTGGAAGAATGAAGACCCATGTTGGGGACAATTTTGCAAAAGTGACACTTTTGGGCCTTTGGTGTAAAGCCTAGACTATAAAAGGAAGACTTGTCTTATTTTCATTTTTTTTAGCTTGAATTTTGAAGAACATGGATTGTAATAGATTGTTAGGTTATCTTAATATAGTTTGTTTTGTTGCATAATTCTAAGTGTGATTCTTAGTTGCAAAGTGAATTGCTTATTTTCCATTGGAATCATTTGAGTTGCTCATTTGTGGTCTTCCAACTTGGGTAATTCTTGAATTCCAAATTGCTAAGGTTCATTGGTGGAAATCCCATTAGGAGGGTTTACGTTTCACATACCTAAATTTGCCTATAGATTTCGTATCAATTGGGTCTAGTAGTTATCCAACTATCTTCCATTCCTAATCTTCCCCATTTTTATTTTTCTTTTTCTTGTTATTTAGGGTTTTAGAGTTTTCGAGGTAGAATCTTATCAGATGCACCCAAAACATACACATGGGCATCATCCCAAAGTTCATCATAGGCAAATAGGTAATAAAGAAAGGTGTCACACAAAACAACTTTTTCAACTAAAGCGACCTCAAGTATAGACTCATTATTGGGTTCAAGCACAAGTTCAAGCAAGCCACTACTATTTGGAGCACTCATGGAAGACGTGACAATTTGTAAACAAGTTTCACCTTCTTTTTCAAAACATCCTTCTCCAGCTATCATGTCATTTCCCTTGAAGGGAAGGTTTCTATCACAAGGGCAAGGGTTATCTAACCTACGCCAAGCTAGAAATAGCATCTCCCCATCCCTTAGGTTAGGAGATATAGCATAGTCCTTCTAAGAAGTGTTCTCTTCTTGTTCATGTAAGTCACTCCCCTTCTTTAAAGAGCACTCTTCACTTTCGGAAGCCATTCTAAAATTCGACGTTGGTCCATCAAGTTGGTCACAAACCCTGGGAAGGACTTTTCGTCATCGGAATGTGTCAACAACTTCAACCACCCTATGCTTGTCATCAAGACCAAGCCCATCATCATCCCATAGTGGGCTACTAAATACCTTGTAGTCTCCAAAGGACACAACATTTGCAACATTACCAAACTTCCCACTAGGTACATGACTATTCACATGATCAATTACATTAACATCATTACTAAATTGAGGGTCATGATATGATCCTAGAGGGCATGATTGATGCTAATGGCTCAAGGGCATGGAAGAGGACGTTGAAGACACTGTGGACCCACGTAAGAGAGCAAATGATGTTTGGAAGATAGCTTGGCATTGGAAGAGTTGCAAAGTGGCTATGCGTTGAAAAGTGGCTAGATGCACAAAATGGTTAAAAGTGCAACTATGGGGCTAAGATTGCAATTGGAGGTCATACTTGCAAGTTATGAGGTTAGAATGACAATTGGAGGTCATAATTGCAAGTTATGAGACTTTGGATGCAATTGAAGACCCATGCGGGTATTTTTGCAAAAGAGCCACTTTATGGCCTTTTGATGTATTAGGCATTAGTATAAATAGTTATTTTCATCAATTTGGAAGACTTAGCTTGAATATTGTGTTTAGATAGTTTGTTTGGTTACCTACACTAAGTGTGTGTTGCAAAGTGAATTGCTTATCCATTGAATCCATATAGATTGCTCATTTGTGGTTTCTGTCTTCTAGTTGATTCAAATTGCTTTGGTTCCTTAGTTGAATTTAAAATAGGAGGGTCTAGGTTTCATAAACTTAGATTTGCCTATAGATTCATTACTAGGTGGGTCAAGTATCTATCCTTCTATCTTCTCATCCCCTAATTTCCCATATCCCTTTTATTTCCTTTTTTTTTTTTAATTCTTAGAGTTACCCTAGGTTGATTGTTATCATTTGGTATCAGAGCATAGGCTAAGAGATTGTCCCTACAATTTCTAATCCTAGGCTCAAAATTTGAAAACCCCCAAAAAAAAAAAAAAATTCAAAAATTGAAGTTGTGGTGTGATTTGAAGGTTTTTGAGGTTGGATTTGAGTTTATCAAGGTGGAAAACATGTAAATACGAAGTTTGAAGTGATTTGGTTGAGGTTTGAAGATTCCACCATTGAAGGTTCATCCAAGCTTGAAGAACTCAAAAGTGGGTTTAGTGATTGAGAAGCAATTGAGGTAAATTGAATATTAGGCTTTATTCTCCAAGTAATAAAGAGCTTCTATCTGAAAATTGGAGCAAAAAGGAGTTGAAATTAAGGTACTTGGAAATTTGAATGTTCTTCATGTTCTTGAAGACATTCATATCTTCATATTGAGAAGAAGACCCAAAAAGAAGGTTTGATCCAAAAAGTTTCCAAGTCAAGAAGGAAATTTGTTTGGTGGCCCAAAAAAGGCAAGTCCTAGGTTGTGTGGGCCCAAAAAGGGCAAGTCCTAGGTTGTGAGAGTTGATTTTACTAAGCTAACGTGTTTGCTTGTTTTGTTGAGTGTCTTGAATAGGTACCATGGCTATGGAGGATGAAACACAAGTTCCCACCGGGGAACTCACATTAGTTGATGTAATGAGGGCCTTACAAGCCTTGAACGACAAGGTGGGAAGTATAGATGGTCAAGTGGAAACCTTGGGAAGTAGGGTGGAAGCAATAGAAGGAGGCAGTAGGGAGGTCTCATATTCGCCCCGAGTGCAATACCAAGGAGGCACAAGTGGAGCTACTCGAAGCACTTCACTTACATTGTCACCTGGTACCTTCCATCACCTATATAATCCCACTCCCCAAAACACTCCCCAAAACACACCTCAAAACACAACTCTCACCTCTCCAAACAACATTCCATAGGCGAAAGAAATAACCCACCCCTACAAGATCAAATCCCAAACGACCCAACCCCAAATGATCCACACCCAAATGCAACAATGCCACCCCAAAACCGTCCAAACATCCAACAACCAAATGAGGATGAGATAGAGAAAGCTATTTTTGAGCACGAACATTATGGCGACCAAGGTTGGAGGCACCAAGGGCAAACATAAGGAGGTTATCGAGGAAGGGGTGGAAGGCATATGTTACACCTCGGGAAAATTTTCCGTTAATGTACAATGAATAGACTAACGGAGGGCATAAAGTATGCGATGTGTTAATAAGTAAGAAATAGCATTGATGACCCTAATTGGGATTTCAAAGACATTCGAGGTAAGAGAAGAAAATTTGCCAAGGAAGGTAAGGTATACGTTATGTATCGGGAGAGATTTGCGAGTAACAAGTTAATGATGACTTAATGATGTTTTGGAGAAGAGTTATAGCATCCCTTAGATTGTTAATGAGGTGCTAAACAAGTATTAAGAAGGTTCCATAAGGATTGGAGATCAAACGAGTCGACGAGATCGAGTTAGAAGAAACTGGGCATTATATGGCCTAACATACTAGCCGTATAAAATATACTGGCCGTACGTTAGGCCATATATTCAGCCCATATTGCCAGCCTCACCAGACCAAATCTACGGCCAGGCATACGGTCAGTATAAATTATACGGACCGTATGTTGTCCGTAGAATTTGGCTCGGACGACATTGTGTATTATTAATAAGGGGACCAAGTTCATTTCCTCTTCACTCCCCTTCTCTCTAGAACTCTCTAGAACATTTCTCCACACCTCTCCTATAAGAATTCAAGAGATTTTAATAATCAACTTCTTT
Organism: Lycium ferocissimum; assembly: GCF_029784015.1. Taxonomy (NCBI): domain Eukaryota; kingdom Viridiplantae; phylum Streptophyta; class Magnoliopsida; order Solanales; family Solanaceae; genus Lycium; species Lycium ferocissimum. The sequence continues at coordinate 2,896 of NW_026717577.1, read as the reverse complement.
AAACTAAGAGAATCAAGTGTAAGAAACTCATTAAAGCTCATCTAAGACAAGAAATCCAAGTGGAGGTGGAACGAGGGTTTTGCTCAAGTGAAGTGTTTCCACCCAAGGTCCATTCCTACACCATCTAAGGTAAGTTTTATGGTCTTTCCATGTTGTTTGAGATATTTAGAGGTTGAAAGACTTGGATTGTAGAAGGAGATAGAAAATGAGTCATGAATGTAAGAATAGTGATATTTTTTAGTAGTAGCTTGGATTGAGCCATGATTCTTGATATGTTGTGATTATGATTATGTTATAAATGACTTTAATAACATGGGATAGACATTGTGTATGAAACGTAATAGTGTGCTATGACCATGGATATGGATGATTTGAAGTGAATTGGGAAATATGGATAATGTAGGTGAATAAAGACTATTGCTTATGAGGTTGTTAATATTATTATAGATGTTTGGGAGTTGATATATGATATTGAGGAAGTTGTATAAACAAAGGAGATGCTGCCCAATTTTCTCTAGCCTTAGTCAAGTATGCTAAGCTATCGATTTTCTAATGTTAGTATAACTCTAATGAAGGTAGAAATGGGAGCATTGAAGGAAAACGTTCAAGCGATAGAATAGTTGAACGAAAAGGTATGTAAGGCTAACCCTTCTTTCAATAAGGCATGGTTCTTTGGCCATATATCTATTCTTTCATGACCCTATGATGTCCTCCAAATGATTCTATCTCTAAAGCTGCTAAAGCTCACGATTCTCATTGTGTTACGATTCTATGAAATTCCTTATATGATGAGTGATCCTCTAAGGATAGATGTTATAAAACGATGATAGTAATGAGGTCAAAGATGCTTATGAGCTCTTATGTACATGTGTTTATATATGACTATTATGTAACCCCGAGCTTATATGGCTGGGTATGATATGTATTACGCGCGCACCACTGCAGTTGGGTACGAATAACCCTGAGCCTTGGTAGGGCCAGGTATGTATAATCACCGAGCCTTGCTGTTACACCTCGAAATTTTTTCCGTCAACATACAGTGAATAGACTAATGAAGGGCACGGCGTATATGATGTTTTGATAAGTAAGAAATAACATTTGATGGTTCTAAATGAGATTTCAAAGACATTTAAGGTGGGAGACGAAAGTTGTTAAGGAAAGTAAGGTATATGTTGTGTGTCGGGAAAGATTTACGAGTATCGAATCAATGATGGCTTAAAGATGTTTTAGAGAAGAGTTATAATGTGATAGTAACCAAGGAAGCTTAATTTTCGTTGAAGACTAAAAAATATCAAGATGCTTTAATGGGCTTCATTTGGTAATGACATGTCTTGTAATGGAGGAATAGCTCCAGCCCAAAGGAGATCTTTTGGGAAAGTCTTAATACTAATTGGAGGCCCAAATTGAAGACCAAGATGAGTTGGATTATGGCCCAAAACATGCCCAAAGAAGGAACAAGTTCATCAGCCCATACTTATGTTTCTAGAAGATCATTTAATGCTATGTTGACTACATTTAATATTTTTATTGAACAAAGTGTTGGTGGTCTTCTATGCACATTGGAACAAATGTTTGGTGGTCTTCTATGCACATTGGAACAAATGTTGGTGGTCTTCTATGCACTTTGGAACAAAGAATTGGTGGTCTTCTATGCAGCTTGGAAATTGCACCTTAATTAATTTAGTTTGACCAACTTTGAAGTCTAGAATGTTCTTTGTTTTCTTTAGGGTGGCAGCCACCATTTCTCCTATATAAAGGGGTGTTTTCTTTTTCATTGTAATTAAGTTTGAATATTAATAATATTAGTCTTGTGCTTGTGGAGACCTTTGAGGTTCTCTTTTGGGTTATGCTCTTTTGTTCTGCACTTTGAACCGCAACTCGGATTCTTCGATGGTAAGATTCCTTGTTTGAGTTCCCTCCTCCATTTCTTCTTCTTCTTAATTGATTCAACTCTCTTCTTTCACTATTAAACAACGTTTTAAGTATCAAATACTTTGAACTTGTGTTCTTCTTTCTCAAGAATCAAATCTTCCCCCTTTCTAATTTTCAATTCTAAAGTAATGATAGTAACCAAGGAAGCTTAATTTTCGTTGAAGACTAAAAAATATCAAGATGCTTTAATGGGCTTCATTTGGTAAAGAGCATGTCTTGTAATGGAGGAATAGCCCAGCCCAAAAGGAGATCTTTTGGGAAAGTCTTAATACTAATTGGAGGCCCAAATTGAAGACCAAAATGAGTTGGATTATGGCCCAAAACATGCCCAAAGAAGGAACAAGTTCATCACCCCATACTTATGTTTCTAGAAGATCATTTAATGCTATGTTGACTACATTTAATATTTTTATTGAACAAAGTGTTGGTGGTCTTCTATACACATGGAACAAATGTTTGGTGGTCTTCTATGCACATTGGAACAAATGTTGGTGGTCTTCTATGCACTTTGGAACAAAGAATGAGTCTCTTCTATGCAGCGCAAATTTTTGAAATTGCACCTTAATTAATTTAGTTTGACCAACTTTGAAGTCTAGAATGTTCTTTGTTTTCTTTAGGTGGCAGCCACCATTTTCTCCATATAAGGGTGTTTTTCTTTTTCATTGTAATTAAGTTTGAATATTAATAATATTAGTCTTGTGCTTGTGGAGACCCGAGGTTCTCGTTTGGGTTATGCCCTTTTTGTTCTTTAAACCGCAACTCGGATTCTTCGATGGTAAGATTCCTTGTTCGAGTTCCCCTCCCTCCATTTCTTCTTCTTCTTAATTGATTCAACTCCTTCTTTCACTATTAAACAACGTTTTAAGTATCAAATACTTTGAACTTGTGTTCTTCTTTCTCAAGAATCAAATCTTCCCCTTTCTAATTTTCAATTCTAAAGTGTTCCGCTAACCGTGTTGTTATC
>NW_026717576.1:0-15557 GCF_029784015.1 Lycium ferocissimum | reverse complement strand
ATACATCAAAAAGTGTTTGAACCTTGCCATCGATGTTCTCCCCTCGGATTTAAATAAAATGAGGATTTCCGGGGATGATCACCGAGTCGGGAGAGATTAACTCACTAATACTGGATGTTCTTCCCAAAGTTTGGAGGTTTAAATTTTTTAACCCAAAATTTGATGTTGCCGCCGTTAGCCTAAAACTAGGGTAAACTACCTATCGAGGGTTTTCATGGTTTATACCTACCCCTTTAGATAGGTTTCAAGCTACCGATTCCCAGTTATCGAGGACTTGATCGTTATCGGTTTGTATGGGTCAAGTGGTCCCGGTTTGGTGCTTAGTCTACTATATTCAAATTTTGCGGCCCAAACCGGATCACATTCTCATGAATCACCCTTTTTGTATTCCCCCCGTTTTTTCGAGGGGGTTTGGTGCTTTATTTTCGAGGGACGTAGCTTGATGGGCCCCAAAAGATTATTTTTATCGGGGGATGGTTACATTGTTCGATGATAAAAACCCATAATTGCACCGTTCACTTCTGCCAACCCCAAAAGTGTGGAATACTACTCGTGGTATTTTACAAAGATCTTATTTTCCTTATTAAAATATCGTTTTTATTTCATTTAAATCCTTTTTGTAGTTTTGCTTTTTTTTCCGTCCTTGCGAGCCGGGCTTATATTTGGGTTTTTTGAATGGGTAGTTGATTTGCGCGCTTCCCCCGGCGTGACCCGGCCCCGGAGAAGCTGATTTTTGATTGGGGAAAGGGGAAGAGTCACTTAAGCAAAACGAAAAATTTTAAAAATCGTGTAACTTCACCTCCCTTTTTTTTTTCTTTTCTTCTTTTTATGTATTTTTTCTCTTTTAGGTCTCCCCGTGAAAAATCCTTCCCCGGGGTCCCTATGGTGGCTTTTTCAAACATTGTTAATGCGCCACCTTCCAAACCGGTCGCGAGATGCGCCCAAATTTTCCTTGTTTGGAATTGTTCTCGAGTGCGAACCCAAGGGTGATTGGCGTGGAGCAAGTTCAACAGGGATTCGACACGGGGGGTTCTTTCGATGACGATGATGAAAACAATAGGTCGGTGGTCCTAAAGAGTACTTACCGATGATTTTAGAAAAGCCTGGGGGGAAACCTTTTCCCCCCGGTTTACTCAAAATCCGTTGCCAAATTTTTGAAGATAAAAAAGGGAGCGTTGCCCCTTTGGATGCTGGGACATCGATTTATCCCATGTCTCAAAACCCCGGTTGTTAGTTTGGAATCCTCTTTTCCCTTTAGCTAATTTATTTCTCCGGTACTCGTACTTCCCGTCGAAAAATTTCCCGGGTTGTTTTTTTGGGAATCCTCTCGCTCACCTAGCTAATTTATTTCTGGGGTTTTCCTTTTTTCCCTTTAAAAACTTCGTACGTCTTATGTATTTTAAATTGACCAGAATACCTCTTTTGGGGGTCAGTGGTGCCTTCGACCCCGGGATCTTGCCCAATCATCGTTCCTTCCCTGGGAAAAAAAATTCGAAGATAATAACGCCTTGGGTCAAAAGCGGAAGGCCCCAATAAGTTCGAGTTTAAACCCTTAACTTCTCTCGAATGCTCGGGAGGATGTGCCCACTCTAAAAAAAAGGGGTACCCCGGATACAAACCCCAAATTTAGGTTGGCCTTGAAAAAAGCGGCCCTTGGGGGTTTGAGTAAGCTCAGGGCCGCTTCCCGGGCTTTGAGGTTTCTCCATTTTTTCCGACCTATATGCCAAAAGTTAAACTTTGTCGTGATCTAGCTTTTTTGAAGCCCCGGAGGGAAACTTTTGAAGAGGAAGTCCCGGGTGACTTCGACCTTCCTACATCCCCTCGACACGGAAATCGTTTGGAAAGCGGGCGATTTGGAGTTGAAGAACCCAAGCCAGAAAAAGATCGGAGAATGAAGATTCGATGTTCCACTTGCTACGGGAGAGCTCAAAAGCTTTGCCCCTTTATTTTTATCTTTAAACCTCCTTTTTTGGGGTAATTTAATTTATAAACCTTTTTTGGGTTAAAGGCGGCCAGGGAGCGGGAAGATGGTCCTTTTCGCGGGTTTGAAAAATTTCAAAAGGGCGGTTTTTCCCATTTGGACGTATCTTTAGCTTTATTGAATCTAAATTTGCATCTCATAATTTTTTAAATCCCAAAATCTCTAATTGTTTAAAAGGGAAACCCAAATCGAAATAAACCTTTCACGAATTACCGGGTTTTCAAGACACAAACTCCTTAAGAATTTTTACTTTTTTCTATTAGTTTGGGCATGTCAAAACCATTGTAGTTCTCTCTTTAAACAAAGATATTTCAAAAAACAAAACCCCCCCTTTTGATCTTTCAAATGATTTTCAAAAGTGAACTTTGCTTAAACGGTTTTTACTTTCATAAAACCTTTTTTTGCCATTTATCTTTCTTTATAAAATATATGAAATGTGTTTAAGTAGTCTCCTTGCTTCATTTCGAACTCAAATTTTTATCAAAATGAACTCTTACAAAATTCAACTTTTTTTGAACATCGGGGTTTTCTTTATTGACTCTTAGCTTTTTTCGTATTACCTTTTTCCAATTCTTTTAGTCTAATTTAGCGAGCATGTCACTTCCGAAGAATTCTTTAAAGATTTTATTGAAATAATTCAAAAATTCTATGAATAATTTTATTGGGGTTTAAATATTTCCAAATGTATACTTTAAATAATTTCATTCGGGTAAATACTTTGTTATCTTTAAATAATTTCATTTACGTTAAATCTTCCGAATGCGTTTGTTATAACCGGGTTTTTATATTCGAAATTAAATTTTTTATAATAAAAGGGCCCTTTTATTATAGGATGAATTTGACGCTCTAATTCATTTTTGGCATTTTTTTGAATGTAAACTTTTCATTTTAACCGTTACTCACAAAAATTTCAAAAAGCTCGGGATATGCAATCATAGTATAATATTTTGGAGAAAAAAATCGTTTGGTGAATTTTCTCTATTGATTTATAATAATGAACACTTAAATCAAGGTTTAATAAACTATTGATTTCTTGTTTTGGGTTTCCCAAACCTAGGGAATCGGGCCCAGTATACCACTTTTTTTCGGAGAAATTCTCCGACTTGACGAAAAAAAGGCATCACTTGTCCCTTTCTTCGGAGTCCCCGGATTCATTTGGGTTACCTTGATTTCATATCTAACACCGAATGAACAATCTCAGGTCCTTTTTTTTATTTCAACCTATCCATTCGATTATCTTCCCATTTAAGGTAACATACTTTATGTTGCGCCTATTAAAAACCCTTCCCGGGAAAAAAATCCTTTTGGGATAAAAATCGGTCGAAAGGAAAAAGAGTGCAGACATGTTTTCAATTCACCGAATGGTCTTTACATGCTTTTAAACGCTTTCTTTTGTTAAAATCAACTTTTACAGCATCAAACATTCACGCAAAAAACGACGTACTATATCGGAAAATGTACCTTAAATAACTTCTCTTCAAATGATGTGATGTGAACTTCCTTTCTTCCTTACGTGGCATGTGAAGCTTTGTAAGCTTTATTATCAGATTCAACATTATGGGTAATTTACTCAATTTTATGCATGTGAGGTTTACCCAATTTCACTTCGGAGTTTACTCCACTTTATTTCAGTATACCAAACCACACACCGGTCCAAAGAATCTCGTTTTTTTTTTCACTACTCTCGTAAACTTACCTTCATCGCCTTCTATCTCCATTTTTCATAGCTACTTTGATGCCGAATATTCCTTTTCCCAATAGCCATTCCCTCGGATGCATCTAATTTCATCCGACGTTGTAAATTCAACATTGAAAGCAAAATAATGGGCTGTGATGGCCTTCATATCGTGAATCTAAGGTCTCCCCAAGATAACTTTGCATTCCATGCTACAATTTACAACGTAAAACCCTCATATGTTTTATCACACCTCGTATCAACCGATAACTCAATCTCCCTTCGTTATTTTAGTTGCTTGACCGAATTCATCAATACTTTCACTTGGACGGGCGTCGTCACGATCATTGTTGTGAGTTGTTCAACGACCTCCATTGAAATGACATCGGACGAACTACTCCGGATCAATGACGATTCGTAATTCTACAATGATTAATCATAACATAAATTACTGTAGCATCGGGGCAAGGTGAAATTAAGTCTTTCGCTCTCATTGCGGATCGATACTACATCCTTCGCATAAGTTCTTGGGTTCTTTGATCGTGCGCTTCCGACAACCTATCCTTTTTTTATTGAAAAGGACATTTAGTTATCTATTGGTTTGTCAGTTATCATGTTAATCACATGACGCGGCTCAATCTGAACCCCTTGTTTGCTCGAATCTCTATTCTTACCATAGTTATCCTTAGCTCTATCACTCAAGAGCTTCCTTAAATGACCATTATTTAACAGCCGTGCAACCTCATCATGTAAGCGACGAAAATTAGAGGTCTGATGCCCATGAGTCCTGTGGTAATCACAAAACAAATTTGGATCCCTCTGACTAGGGTCTGACTGCATTGGTCTGGGCCATTTTTCACCCTCAATCTTCCCGAATGCTGCGACTAACCCGGCTAAGTCAACGTTGAAATTATATTCTGATAACTTTGGATTTTCAATATTGTTCGTCTCTGAATCAACTGCTACGGACTTTATCTGTAGCCCTCTTCTACCTTGACTCGGGTCGCCCCGTTTGTTAGAAATTGGTTTCTCGAATTGGCTCCTACAACTTCGCTCCGGCCTTGAACGAGACCTCACGTCATTCATAAGGTTGATACCTTTCTTCTAAGATCTGGCATCCGAATTGGAATTTCTTCTAGGTTTATTATGGTATCGATTCCGAGCCTTTGATACATCAGGTAATCCAAACTGATCATATTCCACCCATATCTTTGATTCGTACCTATTGTGAACATCCACTCATCAGAACAGTGGAATTCTAATAAGTCCTCCTTGATTTTAGTGGAAGTCATTTGAACTTTTCAAGTGTTCAAACCCTTGCGAATGCCTCACTACCCATTCATCGTGCATCGATGGTAGTAGCATCCGTTCCTTTTGAATCTTATAACAAATTCCCCGTAACAATTATGTATCTTCGAGCTATTTTAAAGATATTTGCCTTTCTTGCGTACACCTTCTTCGCACCAGGTTGCAGATAAAAGCATCCTTTGAGCAAGCATTTTGAAGGAACTGATCAAAAACTCAGAGCCGGGTAGAATACCATATCATTACCCCTTTGACAACGTTTCACTGAACTTCTTACGTAAAAAAAAGACTCGATTTCGTCCGGTTGCATGTCATAGCCCTAACAACGCAGCTGTACAAGTTCATATGTTCTTGAGGGTCTATGGTTCCATCATATTTGGGTAGATCTGCATTTTAAATCTCTTCAGAATCAATTTAGGTGTTGCACTGGGCGGGAATGACAATTTCACATATCTCTTCGAATTTGCTCCCTTCAATACCGGTAGTGCACCTGGAATTTGATCTTTTCGTGAATTAAATGATTTAAACTCTTTTTTGTTTTGGTCCAATCGTTTATTCAATTCTTTTCATTCTTTTCTAGCCGGATGGACAGAGCCTTCAGATATTGCATGACTTCCAGTGCTGCGTTATTATTAGAGCCACTGCCACTATCTTCTTGATGATCCACAAGTGTGTTCATCATATTCACATCAGCACCACCTTTCCTTGCTTGCAAGTCAGCAATTGCCTTCTGTTGCTTTTCCAGCAGATCAAAAATCTTTGTCAATCCTGGATCAGTGACTCTCACTTCTTCTTCTTCCACATCATCACTATTATTGAGAGTCAAATCAAACCCTATATGTTTGGATTCCTGAGGGGAAATCATGGACTAATCATTTCTTGTCCTGACTTCTCCTGTTGTCGGGTCTATCTCCTGTGAATTGGTATTGTTCAACACACTATCGATTTGATTTCCAGTGTTTGCCATAATCTCGTGTTACCTGGTTTCACAGAATTGCGAATGATTATTAATGTAATTAGAGCAACAAAACAATAACACTATTATCCTTAGCCCCATGGTGAGCGTCAAACTGTTTACCCTAAAAAGGTACAGTTAAATTTGTTAGTGGTTTAAAGGATACGTGAATTGATTTGTTATAAATAAGAATAAAATAATAGCAATTAGCGATGAAATCAAGTGAATATAAAGCAATAAAATGGTAAAATAAGCCTAGGCTATATGATCTCTGAGAAATTCTTGGTTGAATGTCATCTGATCAACACTTAGCCCTGTGGAACTTTTATCAACTCGGACAAAAAGAATGACAAAAGAATAATTTGGCTAATAATTAGAATATGGATTGAACAGTTGTATGAAAGAGATGATGTCCTATTACATTGAGCTTAATCACTTTTTATAGTTGATAATCACTAGCTATGAGCTGTAAATAGTGCCCAATAATGAGTAATAATAACCAATAAATGTCATTTTTAATGCAGAAGTGTAACGTCTGGCTCCGAATTCGGACCGGTTACTGTCACGACCCGACTCGGGCCGTGACGAGTACCCGATACTTGTACCGGACACCCCTTGTCTACCGTATTACTTTTATTACTAAGCGGGCCATATGAACTGCACCCCTTTTTTTTTTCGACATATACATTGGTAACATAACAATAAACATAGACTAGCCAACTTTCACAATACATTATATAGCGACAAGGACAATCAGAACACAACACATCTACTGTGCTTAGCTGTCTACGAGCCTCTAACATAGTAAACATATACATAGGAAGGGCCGAGTACTGTCGTGCCCGAATACATATACAAGAGTAGTACCAAAAGACTGTGGCTCCGGAGCAACCGGGAGCTCGCTATCCGCCGTCGATAGAACTCCTAGAAACCGTGTCCGTCTACCGCGACTCGCGCGCATGAACGCGGTCCACAAGAAGGGACGTTAGTACAAATAGCGTACCAAGTATGTAAGGCGTAGAAGTAAACAGTGCAAGTATAAACATAAGTAAGGATCACCATCTCATAGGTTCAGGGGATATATAATGAAGTAAGAAAATAACTGGTACATAGGAAGGCCCCTTTCAGGCCGGGTACTATGCGCGCTTACCTTAGGAAGATACTCTTACACCATAGACATAGAAAATGGAAAGCGTATTATGACATACCTTATCGTATAATTTCATGTCGTCCTATATCATAGAGATCATATCATATCATAGCATGGCGTGTCATAGCATAGCATGTCATAGTATATCTTAGCGGAGCATAGCATATCATAGTGTATCGTGGCGTAGCATAGCGTATCATAGTACATCATGGCATAGCATAGCACCGAATCATAGCACGTCGGCTCGCCCACATAGCACCGAATAAATCGGCTCGCCCATATATCCCGCGTCCGGGCATCCCGCGTCCGGATGATAAGCCACCGACCGGTGGCAATGAAACATAGTTCCTTCCCAATTTCCAAGTATCCCTACCCCCCACCCCATGTACATAGTTTCCATATTTCATATACATATATCATTTTATATCATGTCATGTCATGTTATGTAGTGTCATAGACATTTCCTCATCTTGAAAAGATCATCATTTCTATCATAGAATCCTAGTAGTCATTTTAATCATAAGGATTTGTCAAAAATTGTAAACTTTGATTTGGAAAACAATAAATATTTTAGAAAACATTTACAAATTTTTAGAAAGGAAAGCAAGTCTTGAAATCGATGAACTAGTTAAAAACAACTATTATCTTGTAGTCAGAATAATAACCCAAAAGTTTCCTGTAGATTCTACGTTACAATAAATCCAATAGAACAATAAAGAAAATCCGGAACAAAAGGGCCCACTTCGGCCAATTGAGGCGGCGTGTCAAATTTACGTATTCTATAGTTCATGGCGTCCCTTATAAGGATCTTAGAGTAATCGGGTCCTATTTGTGTGAGTTCTAGATGTCTAGGAACTTTTTCCAACCATTTGCGCAATTTGTAGTTCAATTCTACTGAATGAATAGTAGCGAATTTCAATCTTAGATTCCGAGAGAAGGATTGGTCCCCGAGGCTCGTATTCGACTTAGTACGCCTAAGACATGCCATAGAAAGAAGGGTGAAGCCTTACATACCTCTTTTCGCTCCTTATGCTATTCCAAATTCACGTCGCAATCTCGTCAAAATCACAATTGGTCATGTTTACCAAAACTCTCATTAGTATACTTAGAGTTAGAATCCTAAGGAACCACGTGGCTACCGAAATTTCGGCAGCACTTCCTTTACAAATATACCATCCTCAACATTCAATCTAGTCAAATTCTCATCATACACAATCCGAATTCAACCCGCCAAACTATGAACATAGCTCAACAATCACACTAACAATTCACATATTTCCTTCAATATACACAATCTCCTATTATCCATACTTCACCAAAGTTATCAACCTTTATTTGCGATACAAAGTCTACAATGATTACAACTTCATCTTAATTATGGAATTCATAACGACAACAATCAAACACTACATAAAAATTGATTCGATTGTCCAATACAACAACATTACATTCAGCCACCATTACCAATCAACACAACAACCAAAATACTAACTAGCACTTGCTTACCATTTCTTCATGCTTCAACACATACACACTACTATACATACAATATACACGGCCATGCACTCACCCTATGCCTCACGGCCACAACACAACTATATTCTACAACTTCTCAAAATTCATGCAACTTCCATTTTCTTCACATATCATCCACAACAATAACAACCAAACACTAACAAAATAATTGAAATATGATTCTTATTCATATAGGTGCATACAAGTACCACATACTAATTTCTCTCCTTCATGAATTTCATCCATCTTAGCATACTACAACACATATAAACCATGTATAACACATAAAACAAGGTTAGAATTTACCTTTCTTCTTCAACTTCTCACTTGCCTAACTCTTGGCAACTTGTATGATTTTGAACCTTTCTTGTTCCAACAACAACTCCACCTTGTTGTGCACCTCTTACTTAGTAGGAAATGATTTTTGAAGAATTTTTATCAATTTTTTTCTTGAAATTTCTCTTGTCGAAAGGCCTATTGGTTTTTCTCCTTCTTTTTCTTCTTCTTCTTATTTCATGAAATTTCTAGAGAATAGTAGGTAATAAGATGACTTAGTCATCTTATATTAATTCACCACATGAATTAATTAAGGTGGGCTTAGCTGGCATGCATGGCCGCCACCCCATGCTTGGGCCTCATTTCACTTGATTTTTTTTCGAGCCCAATTAGCTACCGATCATGTTTTATAATTTCCCCCGAAACTAATTCCCGCATTCCAAATTTACCCTTCGTCTTCCTCCATAATTCCACGGGCTTATTACGAATTTCCCTTTTATGCCCTTGACCTTTCTCGCAAATTTCGCTTCTAAATACGTCATAAGCCATTCATATGCTTATCAAAATAAAAATGTGGCCTTGCTTTGTCGCCCTCCCGCGATTGTCTCGAATTATCCGATTGCACTAAAATGCGGGATATAACATCCTCCCCCTTTAGAACATTCGTCCTCGAATGTTGAACCGACCCTCACGGTGCATTATAATATTTCGGGGAGGTTTCCTTTGTAGATATCTCACATATCGTTCAACATATTCATTCCGAAGCTTAGGTTGCCTTTAAGTCATAGGCTAATTGATTTAACTCCCAATGCCGCTCCGCGTTAACAAGTCTCCTCGTTGAATCTTGAACCGTCATAGTCCACTTTGGGTCCAACATGCTTTCCCCTTTTGGTAGTTTAGTCCATCTCCGCCTACATGATTTTTATAGGGTCTCTAACCACCCCACACACTCTAATTTACATCGGGCTGCCTAATTTCACATTCGTCTCTTGTTCCCTCGTTTATGACATTCTTAGCATATTTCCAGGGTCACCCATCGTGAAATTACTCTCTCTAGCACGCTTAACCTTGAAATTTTAATGCATTTCGGCCTCTTAGCCTTAGTATTTTCGCCTCTCCACTTCGCACTACTTATATCACATAACATAGGACAAGTCGGGGTCTTAGTAGTTTTTAAAACGCCCACGTAACACATCTTTTCTTTTATTTACGCTCTACCCTCCGTTTCCTCTAGTATTCAACGTTACTCGTACGTATGGTTACTTTTCGTTCCAATTTTCCGAATTTCCCTATATTCAATAATACCATGAGCGTAAACAATATAATAGAATCGGGGTCAATCTAACGTATACATGTAATAGAAAAATGCCGATAAGATCCCCGCCCTCACATATGCGAGGGCTCGGCCGACCCCTCCTCCGGGAGGGTGCCCTTCGGATCCTCGCGTCCCGCCATTTTAAATACGGGACAATCTCGCATTAAACGGTATGCGGTGTGGAGGGCGGGCTGAACCGGCATGCCTTCTCTCACCGGGACCCTCGAAGCTCGGCCCCGACCCGACCCGGTCAAATCCCCCATCCGCAAATCGCGGGGGCGGCCACCCAAGGGGCCCGAATACCCGCATTGTCCCGTGGCCCTCTAGGCGCACGGAACTCCTGTCGGACGAACCCACCGCCGACACGGGTAATAGTCATCCCATCCTGGAGTGAGGCCGGCCTCGATTACAATGGTTCGCTCTCGCAAACCGGGTATATGTGGTCCTTCATTTCTTAACGCGTTAAAACGAAATCTCGCTCGAACACTTAAAGATGGTCCATCCGTCCGAACCCTCCCAAGCATAACCTCCGTAAACTCTTGCCAAACCCATTTGCTCCCCCTCGCCAACTAGTGTACCACAAAACCGCTTCCCGCCGTATGACGCCAATTCCACCGATTCCGTGAAGCATGTATAATCCTCGCGTCCGCCACACCGAGGTCACACAAAATCGACGGTCCCGGGGTTGCCCCGGTCCGCTTGCCCGCCGGAATCGGCAACTAACCGGGTCCGGGTCCCGGCTTCCGGTACCGATCCGGTCCCGAATAGCGGGCAGCCGGAACTCTTTCCGCGCCGTCAAATCCCCCATCCGTTCAACCCTCCTTCCGGGGCTCGAGTGCTCTCTTTCACTGGCCACTGCTTGGCCCGAAACCATAACTGCAAAGGAATATGGAAGCCCGGTGACATGCTCTCGCCCTTAGAGTACTCATATTTCGCTCCGGCGCGCTCACACCCATAAACACACTTACCGGACACGCATTCGTACAAACCCCTAGCCGAACGAATCACGTACCCTTACTTGTACCGACACCCCTTGTCTACCGTATTACTTTTATTACTATAAAGTGCTATGGCGAACCGTGCACTCTTTTTTTTTTCGACATATACATTGGTAACATAACAATAAACATAGACTAGCCAACTTTCACAATACATTATATAGCGACAAGGACAATCGTAACACAACACATCGAATGCTTAGTCCGTGCTACGCAGCCTCTAACATAGTAAACATATACATAGGAAGGGCCGAGCATCGTCGTGCCCGAATACATATACAAGAGTAGTACCAAAAGATCGTGGCTCCGGAAAGAACCGGAGCTCTGTTATCGTGGTAGAACTCCTAGAACCAGTCCGTCTCCACCGCCGACTCGCGCGGCATGAACGCAACGTCCACAAGAAGGGACGTTAGTACAAATAGCGTACCAAGTATGTGTGGCGAGGAAGTAAACAAAGTAAGTATAAACATAAGTAAGGATCACCATCTCATAGGTTCGTGATATATAATGAAGTAAGAAAATAATCCGGTACAGTGTTTCGTAAGCCGGGTACTATGCGCGCTTACCTTAGGAAGATACCTCTTACCATAGACATAGAAAATGGAAAGCGTATTATGACATACCTTATCGTATAATTTCATGTCGTCCTATATCATAGGAGATCATATCATATCATAGCATGGCGTGTCATAGCATAGCATGTCATAGTATATCTTAGCGAGCATAGCATATCATAGTGTATCGTGGCGTAGCATAGCGTATCATAGTACATCATCGCATAGCATAGCATATCATAGCACATCATGGCATAGCATGGGCATAGCATAGCATATCATAGCACATCACATAGCACCGAATAAATCGGCTCGCCCACACAAGCTCGCCGCCCATATATCCCGCGTCCGGCATCCGCGTCCGGGATGATAAGTTACCGACCAGGTGGCAATGAAACATAGTTCCTTCCCAATTTCCAAGTATCCCTACCCCCCACCCCATGTACATAGTTTCCATATTTCATATACATATATCATTTTATATCATGTCATGTCATGTTATGTAGTGTCATAGACATTTCCTCATCTTCAGCATCATCATTTCTATCATAGAATCCTAGTAGTCATTTTAATCATAAGGATTTGTCAAAAATTGTAAACTTTGATTTGGAAAACAGTAAATATTTTAGAAAATATTTACAAATTTTTAGAAAGGAAAAGCAAGTCTTGAAATCGATGAACTAGTTAAAAACAACTATTATCTTGTAGTCGAATAATAACCCAAAAGTTTCACGTAGATTCTACGTTACAATAAATCCAATAGAACAATAAAGAAAATCCGGGAACAAAAGGGCCCACTTCGGCCAATTGAGGCGGCGTGTCAAATTTACGTATTCTATAGTTCATGGCGTCCCTTATAAGGATCTTAGAGTAATCGGGTCCTATTTGTGTGAGTTCTAGATGTCTAGGAACTTTTTCCAACCATTTGCGCAATTTGTAGTTCAATTCTACTGAATGAATAGTAGCGAATTTCAATCTTAGATTCCGAGAGAAGGATTGGTCCCCGAGGCTCGTATTCGACTTAGTACGCCTAAGACATGCCATAGAAAGAAGGGGTGAAGCTTACATACCTCTTTTCGCTCCTTATGCTATTCCAAATTCACGTCGCAATCTCGTCAAAATCTGCGAATTGGTCATGTTTACCAAAACTCTCATTAGTATACTTAGAGTTAGAATCCTAAGGAACCACTTGGCTACCGAAATTTCGCAAAGACTTCCTTTACAAATATACCATCCTCAACATTCAATTTAGTCAAATTCTCATCATACACAATCCTAGAATTCAAACCCGGCCAAACTATGAACATAGCTCAACAATCACACTAACAATTCACATATTTCCTTCAATATACACAATCTCCCTATTATCCATACTTCACCAAAGTTATCAACCTTTATTTGCGATACAAAGTCTACAATGATTACAACTTCATCTTAATTATGGAATTCATAACGACAACAATCAAACACTACATAAAAATTGATTCGATTGTCCAATACAACAACATTACATTCGGCCACCATTACCAATCAACACAACAACCAAAATACTAACTAGCACTTGCTTACCATTTCTTCATGCTTCAACACATACACACTACTATACATACAATATACACGGCCATGCACTACCCTATGCCTCACGGCCACAACACAACTATATTCTACAACTTCTCAAAATTCATGCAACTTCCATTTTCTTCACATATCATCCACAACAATAACAACCAAACACTAACAAAATAATTGAAATATGATTCTTATTCATATAGGGGCATACACGGCCACATACTAATTTCCTCTCCTTCATGAATTTCATCCATCTTAGCATACTACAACACATATAAACCATGTATAACACATAAAACAAGGTTAGAATTTACCTTTCTTCTTCAACTTCTCACTTGCCTAACTCTTGGCAACTTGTATGATTTTGAACCTTTCTTGTTCCAACAACAACTCCACCTTGTTGTGCACCTCTTACTTAGTAGGAAATGATTTTTGAAGAATTTTTATCAATTTTTTTCTTGAAATTTCTCTTGGCCGAAAGGCCTATTGGTTTTTCTCCTTCTTTCTCTTCTTCTTATTTCATGAAATTTCTAGAGAATAGTAGGTAATAAGATGACTTAGTCATCTTATATTAATTCACCACATGAATTAATTAAGGTGGGCTTGGGCCAAGCATGCATGGCCGGCCACCCCCTATGCTTTTGGGCCTCATTTCCTTTGATTTTTGTTGAGCCCAATTAGCTACCGATCATGTTTTATAATTTCCGAAACTAATTCCCGGCATTCCAAATTTTTCGTCTTCCTCCATAATTCCACCTTGCTTGGGGCTTATTACGAATTTCCCTTTTATGCCCTTGACCTTTCTCGCAAATTTCGCTTCTAAATACGTCATAAGCCATTCATATGCTTATCAAAATAAAAATGTGGCCTTGCTTGTCGCCCTCCCGCGATTGTCTCGAATTATCCGATTGCACTAAAATGCGGGATATAACAGTTACATAACGTTTGTTGCCCATAAATGACCCATATCAATTGCTACGTAACACTTGCTCCGGGTTTGTACGAAATCATTCCTTTCGGGTTAAATCAAACATCACACCATTATTCGACCTCATCTGGCACATGTCCTTCTTTCTTTGCCACGTGTAGCGTTATATTTCCGATGTATACACTTATATGGTTCAAGTCATATCGAATTATGAGTTTGAGTTTATAGAGTTATGCTAACATTATTTTTACTAATGTACACAATTGGAAGTTCAAATTTTATTGAAGTATATGATCATGTTTAATAAAGTTGATGTGATATACGGACTAAATTTTTCTGCATTCGAGATCGCTCGCCCCAACCAATACATGTATTAGTCCTAAATATATCTTCACATGTAATTATAACATCTTATGCATGAATATCTCGGGATCTTTGAATTTGACCCGTTTTATTTAATGCATACTTAAAGTATATCGAGTTCTAATTGTTTTCCCAAACATGGCATTGTTGGCCCCTGACCAATCCCATCTAATAGGAAGAGGCATAAGCGCCGCCTCATAAATATTTTTATTTATATGGAGTTTTTTTAAGAGAAAAATATATGCTTTATTCCTTTATAAATTTGTTTACTTTTCGAATCATCTAGTTCAAGCCAAATTTATATTAAAATTGGCTGAAATTCTATCATTTAGGCTGCTTTTTTAGCTAAAACAATGGATTAAGTTAGACCTTTTACAACAAGAAATATGCAATTGAAACAAATTGTCATTGCATGTAAAGAATAAATACACAATTGAAAATCCATTACTTTGAATAAAACTTTTATCACGCTAAAAATAATGAAGCTCTAGCAACATTTATTTTTATGACATTTGAAACACTGTCCCACCTTCCGAAAAGAAATATACATTTAGACTAAATAATTATTGCATCTAAAGAAGAATAAAAGCGCCTATACGACAAAATATAGCTTGATGCATGGCATGACGAGAAAGAACACGTGGCGGTGGGTGAAACGCTACTTAGTCGTTTAGCTTAATCGGAATGAGAGATCCTGTTAAAACCGGAGCAAACCTACCAAGCAATTGTCTTGGGTCATTGCTACACGAATGATTACCACAGTGAGACCGGTCTAGGTTCGAAACGGACGTTACGATTTAGAATTAAAACAACATTTATTGTCTATTATTACTCATTGTTGAATTTAATCACGGCTTACGTTGGCCGATGTATTTATTACATAAAAGGAGCCTAAAGGCTTCTCGAATAGATCATCGAATACTTGACTACTTCCACATATTCATACTATTCGGTCTTTTAAAATTAACTTCTT
>NW_026717575.1:0-14718 GCF_029784015.1 Lycium ferocissimum | reverse complement strand
TGTTAATTTTTCCCTAACATTTTTTAACGTCTTTGACCATAGATTAATCATGCTTGACCCCGAAACTTCAATATTTTATATAGAACCCTACTTATTTTTGTGCGATTAATAAGGAGATCAATACATCAAGGATATGGCCAAAAGTTCGGACGGCCGTTTAGTGGTTGAAAGGCTTGCTCGAACGCCATTTTCGTTTGAAGCGTTCTCATGGTCATTAGCTTGAAGTTCTTTACGAATACTTAAACTTGTTCATTAATAATTAATCAAAAGTTAGTCAAAATGGCAAGATTCATACAAAAATAAAAAACTTAATTAAATTGCATCATTCATAACCTCGAGTAGATGAAAATACTTAACATACTAATATTCTTCAAAATAACAAAGATCATCATAAATTAAACTTAAAACTAAAATCACAACATTCTTAATCATCATCGCAGTACAAGTCCTCAATATCGTCCTCAGAAAAATATTGTTTCTTAAGACACATCTTTTTTCAAAGAAGCAGCTAGTTCTCTACCTATTGATGATGCTTGTTCTTCTACTAACTTTAAGATGTAAAATCTAAATCGTCTTGCCAAAGATTCTCGTTGTTTTCTTTTCTAATCCTTTCGTTACGGCAAGCTCGCAAGTTTCGGACCTACTTCGAGGCATGGTTAAGGAGTACCTTAATAGATTGAGCGTTGAGATTTTTCAAGTCACGAACAAGATGTTCGATTCTAAGGTGTTCGACGCGACCATTCTGGCCGTAAACCACAATAATATTTTCGCGTATCCGAATATTTCACACTAAAAATCATCATTATGCTCTATAAGATAGCGGATTTAGCTCATCTAGTTTGAAATCATTGGTATCGCTCGAAAAACTTCTATGATTTGAACTCTCATCATCACTGATATTTGGTTCTTTTGGAAGGAGTAAAGACCAAGCTGAGTTTCTACCACTCGACATTGAATGTGGTGTAGTCTAATAACAAAAGAAAGGGCTACTTATATAGTTACAAACCCCCGAGTACCCCTGGGAGTGGGGTAGGAGGGTCTTTATGACCCTACCTACTTACCTTATTATAAGAAAAATATTAATCTTCTACCGACACTTCATGGGCCCGAATCCCACTTGGATCTAAATCTTATGCTACCATGTATATCATATTCTACCCTATGGAACGTATTTGCATCCGATCGTTCTCTCGCGAAAACGATTAAGAGCAAAATTAAACTTCGCGGAGTTCCGCGTGGCATTGACATAGCATGTTTTTTTGGGCGTTAAGCCCCACGACGCTAACTTGTGTTATAGTTCGTACTCCGCACGTTTGGATATTTTAAGGTCGTCGCGAAAGTTATGGCGAGACCATCTTCAAATTTTTTTTTATGCGAGTAGGTTATGAATAATGCTTGGACAATGGGTAGTACGAAAATATTGGGGGAGAGGCCAAGGGCGGAAAGAAAATTTGAAAACGGGTTATGGAAATAACGCGAACACTGGGAAAAACGTAATAATATCGTTAAAAGTCGAGGGGCAAAAAAGTCGGGAATTTCACATAAGGGTTCAAGAATATCCCTAAGAGGCCTTAATGGCCATGTGACAAAAATAAATAAAATAAAAGAAAGAGAGAGAAAAGATGACAACCAAATAATAAGTCATCTTTTAGAATGAAAGGAAAATGAAAGAAAAAATCTAGAGGATGCCCTCACACGCATGCAAGTAGGATGAATATATAAGGGAGAGGAGTATTCATCTTTTATTAAGAAAGAAAGAACAACAAAAGAAAAGAGAAAGCAAAGGGGAGGCTATTCGGCCAACCCCACAGAGATTTGACTATGGGAATTTTTGTTCCAAAATTATTTTCTTGTGGTTTTCATACCAATTCAAGGTTTCTTTACAACTTGGTACCATTGGTTTGGAAGAATAAGCATTGGTTTCTTCAATTCAACACTGAGGAAGTGAAGAAGTTTGGAGAAAAAGGTAAGATTTCATTCCAATTATTTATGTTACGAAGGTTGATTTGTGTTGTGAGTATGTAAACGAGTAGAATATGTGGATATACGGAAGGCTGTCGCAAAGTCAGTAAGTGTACGTGGCCGAATATATGTAATATGGCTATGTTGAATTTTATGTTGTATTATAGTCAGAGTAGTGAATTTGTATTGGAAATGAAAGTAGAACGAAACGGGTCAAGTTGAAAATTCCATGTTGGCCGGGACTAGGTGATGAAATGGAAATGGCTTAATGTTGTTTAATATGCTAATTGTGTCGTCGTGATCCTCGCAATGTAAATGAAGTAAAATGATGAAAGTTTGGTATCAAACGAATGTGAACTATGTCGTATTTGTACGATTTTATGACATTATGGAAATCGAGATATTAGAGTGTGAATTATGATGATCGTTGATGAATTTGGAAGATGGAAATATGTTATGAATACGTATGTTAAAGATTAAGATTTGACGAATTATGGTTTTGTGAAAGTCGTGTGCATTTTGTATAATTTGTGTATATATTGTGGAAATAATGTGAAATGCTTCCAACTTGCATTTGAATGGTTTGAGTTAGTGTATGAATAGAAAAATATCGATAATAGTTAAGAGGTAGGTGGAGTGGTTGTGACATTATGAAAGAAAGCGGAAGACTATTTATGTTGGAATGTGTTTTCAGTAGTAAATCGTCGATGCTTTTGATGTCTGTCATTGTCGTCGGTGATTATTTCAGCCGAGTTGAAACTCGGGGGTGCTATACGTATGGGGGAAGTGTCGCCGAAATTTCGGTAGCCAAATAGAAACCAAAGATTGAAATGTCACTTGCATGAATAGTAAACCCTGTGAAAAGATGACCATTTGCGATTTTCGACGAAACGGATTTGATTTTTGGCAATCGTGAAGAAAGGTGAAAGGTATGTAAAGCTCTCCCATTTCTTCTATTGGCACGTCTTGGATGCATTAGGCTTGACTTTGGGACTCCTGGGGGCACATCTACCTCTAATCCACGTCCCAAAAATGCCCCTTTTTCATTCAGTCGAATTGAACTAAATATCTTGCAAATAGTTAGAAAGATTGTTTAACTCCCTAAAACTTGTATAAATGCATTCCGATTGTCCTAATATCCTTGTAAGTAACATTACGAGTTTAACATATGTAATTTACGCCCGCCACCTCATTTGACCGAGGCGGCTCCAAATTTATTTCCGATTTTATTCTCCAATATTTACGATTCGTCTTCAAGCGCCAAAGACCTTTTAACTACTAAGCAAAAATCATTTTAAATATTTCTTCAAGCCCTAAGAAATGTTTTGATACGTACTTCGACTCGAAAGTTCTCTCGTTTCGAGATAATCCGCCGATGTCCGAAAGGTACGTATTATGACTACCCGATTTACCGATTGGATCCGTTATTCGATACGCCTATCGAGTCTTCCGGAAATATGTATGTCATTTTATTGCATTAGTTTCTCACTACTCCATTCGTGGATGCCTCAATGTTTCCCCCACCGAGCCCGGCCAGGATTTGTTATCAAGCCGTTTTCCACCGCATTGTTCGCCGTGCCCTCGGTGCGAGGGGGGGGCGGCATGACATGTACACGGGTCCGAAGTATGACGTGCCATGTACATATATTCTGATATCCGATTATATTACGTGACGTGGCCACTTGGTATGTTATGATTTGTTTCGAGATATTCCCTCACTCTCGTATGTCAGAGCCGTGTTTTGGCGCGGAAGGGGAGCGCCTCGCTCCGTTCACCGAGTCCCATAGCGGGGCCCGCTTGTACATGTTTTTCGTACGCATTACGTATGATTTCGGTACTCATTTTTGATTAGCTATGCATCTCGTTCGTTTTCCGCACATTCTCGTTCGATTTTAGTTTTGTTCATTACATTTTCTCGCTTTTACATATTCAAGACATTTTTCGTACCGACCCCCTTTCCTAGGGGTCGCTTTCGTGCCGCGTGTACGTACATTTGGTTTGCCGATTCGCCCGCCCAGGTTAGCGTCACGGTTGAAGTGCTCCTTTGTCCCGAGCTTCACACGTTGGTATAGACTTTTCTCGTTACATTCACATATTTATTTCGGGGTACGACGGGCCCCGTCCCGTCATATGATTATGTTTTCGTTCTCCGAGGTCCGTAGACACGCGGTGTGGGTTCCGTATATGTTCCGTGAGATTCGCGTACGTTTAGAGTTTATCTATGTTTTCAGGATTCCGCCTTATCGGCCTCTTCGTTGCGCCATTGGTCTTTGTTAAATTATTATTTCGTTTGTCTTTAATACTTTGCTAATTTAGGTTAAGGTACGTACGAGTGCCCAACTAGGGCACGTGTCGCGGCCTTCGTGAGTTGGGTCGTGACACTCGTGCTCCGTTGTCACAGCTCTCTCCCTAACACGCCAATTCCACCTCTCTCATTTTATTATCGCTTTCGATTTAAATCAGTCGTTGTGGTTATTCGAGTAATGAAAATCATCATCATCTAGTTCTCGGTGTCCTACCTATCAGTTTCAAATATGTTTGCCGGGAGGAACGATATAACACGACTAATATCTCTAAATCGTCAAAAAATGACATAGTAACTCAATTTTGTGTGGTCAGTAACAACTATTCGTCAAATTACGTTATATAACAACACTTAAAGTTTGATTCGAATCATGACGTTTTTCTATTTGACAATGAGGTGACAATATATTGTAAGCGTATAATAATAGTAGTAAAATATTACAAGCGCGCATAACGCGTAAATTATCAAGCGTTATACTATCATAACGCGATTTATCAAAGGCTGCGATTGAATAACGCAAGAATTTATCGCGCTATTCTCGTCGGACTCGACATAACGCAGCTTATTTCGCGTTATGCAACACTCCGTACTTAATTTGATTTTGACGTAACACCGCAAGACACACTAATCGTACGACGCGTTGGTCGTATATTCAAACTTCAAATCTTATTAATACCGAGTTCGTATAAGGCAAAAAAATTCTAAGTTTCATCCAGTTTTAGCATTTTGTATTCCTCCTAAATTATTCAAAATATGGCAAATGTTCCAAGAATTAGAGTTTTTTATTCTGGGATGGACAAATTATATTCAAGGAAAATAATTTGCGCTATGATTCTCCTCCAAAATACCATGTTAGGTTTCCAGTTGATTTAAAATTCTCAAAACTATTCCAAGCCTTGTATAATAGACTACAAGTTAGTAGAAGTGATTTTGATCTAAATATAATTGGAAAATATCCAATGTCATTTACGCCGCAAGGTGTAACTAGTTACGGACAGCTGTACATTCAAGACGACGGTTCTTTCGACCGATTATTTGAAGGCGCCTTATGATTATAGGCAATGCATAACTTTAAACGTCCTTGAAAATGTATATAGAGAAGCATCCCCATTAATCGACTTGAATTCATGGCTGTGGCTCCTCGGGAAGCCCGAAATAGGCCTTCGTATTTTGAAGCCCCGTCTATAACTTCGACCGGTCACTCAAGCTTTTTAACCTACTTATCAACACAATTACCCCGATACGAGTACTTATAAAAGCATTTTGACTAGCCAAATGCCTCCGGATAGTTTAAGTCAAAGAATTTGACGGCAATGGTAAATATTCATTTTTTGCATTATTGCAAAGGGCACCGAATGCTACTAATGACGTCGATTATATTATTTAGGGGTTATACACCGATATGGATCATATCGGACTTCGGTCTCCTCAATCGTGACGGATGAATGTGTTGGAACATCCCTACCCTATCCAACAACTCAAAGCGACGGTCCTTCCTCAAGTTTCGGCAGAGTTGACTACTATCGGTACGTCTATTTTTTTTAACATCAATGTTGTTATTTCACGTGTAGTAGTTAAAATACCCTAATTTCTTATGTGGAGAATGTGGTGGTTGCACCAAATTATAGGCAAAGGCCTCGCATGGATGGTCCGGATTATCCGAATTAAATAGTGACATCATCCAATACCGATTGCGAAATACCTAACGCGGAGGAAAGCGATGATAAGATCGAGGTCGGAACCAATCCTCGACATCGTTAGAACCGTCGCAAGACATACGACGAATGTGGGCACACCAAGAGGAACCGAATTCACAAGAACCATTCGAACAGCAAGAGTCGACTCCGCCGTCCACCCGCAAAGCCAATTTCAACAAAAGAGTCGACCCCGATTTAGCGGCATTCCGACGAGATCCCCTACCTTGATCATCTTCGAGATCGCCCGATGCCTTTGTCTTTACTAGGGATGATGATCATATTCGGCGAAGTTTGTGAAAGAGCTTTCCGGATCTTTTAAAAGAAAAGGCTCATATTGAAAAAGGCATGATTTTCAGCTCGAAAAAATCATCGTGCAGTGGTATCGTTAAGATTTATCGCATCCGGTGACGAGGAGTTTAAGTTGACGATTCCACACGAAAATTTTGGCTATTGGTCCGCAAAGTCGAAAAATATCAAGGCCGCGAACGGATGCTCCGTGGTAAGGAAACCGCCGAAAAGATGGGACTATTTCAAAGTTCTACACAAAGCACACTTTGTGATATAGGTGACCTCCCGATGATCATTGCAATCTAGGATACTAATTTGATTGCACGTGTATTAGTTGCCGACATTGAAAAAACTCATGTATCCCCTTCGCCTAAGTTTATTTTATTTTTGGTGTTAATATAATGTTCCTCGTCGTTATATGTCGATATTTCAAATTTTCGTGTTCCCTATTAAAGATTGTATTACAAACTGTCCCGAAAGTATATAGCAAAAATGTTACTGGTGAGGAAGGCCGTATCTCGGGAGTAGCGGCAGCATACGAGATAGTCTTCGGCATCGGGGAGGGCTCTTTCAAGAAGTTGCCGATACGGGGCTCTACAACACTTCAATCATGGTACCGTTGTTGAATGGAAGCTCAAATCGAAGCTCGGTGTTTTGGGGCCTTCAAACCACGCATTGATGGTTTTCGTCTATCGTCGGCTCCGTAATATCAATACGGAACACACGTGTACGGGAAGCATAAAGTCGTTGATAGCAGCTTGGAATTGATGCAAACGGAGCTATATTCCCTGCTTGCTTTTGCATAAATAACGAGAGCATTAGTACGCGGGTATGTTTTCGGGACTACTTAAGGCAACACGCTATTAAGGATCGTACGGGAATATATGTGATATCGCATAGAACGTCGGCATATTGCACAATATGTTCAATTTGTGGGTAGCAACCCACCCTTTGCCTACCATCGTTATCGTTTAAGGCATTTGAAGGCAAACTTTCAAAAGGCATATCAAACCTCAAAGACTTTGTAATTTGATGCGGGCGGTTGCAACAGCATCGGTGAGAAGAAGTTTAACTCCGTACGGACATTATTAGGCGAAATGCGAACGAGAAGCCTTCCACCGGTTGAATGCACCGATAAAGACAATGGACATTACACCGTGACGAAGGTAGGGGATGGGTATTTCTGCCACAACAAACAAATTTCCGAGTCATTCAATGGCTTGTCAAATCCGCACGGACTACCCGTCACCGCAACGGTGAGATGGTGAGGCCAAAGTTCGTCAATAGATCAAAGAGGCCAAACCGTCAAAACCGTTCGAGTACCCACAAATATAAGGCTCGAAACACGTCGATAGAGTACAACTCTCAGGAGCGGTTATTTTGTCACACCCCGACCTTACAATGCACCCGACTCTCCTTTCGTAAGTCGAGCGAACCCTTAAACGTTCGTTACTAAAACCCGTCATAAAACTTTTTAAAACATGAAACTTTTCAACATAGAGATCACTGTTTTATCCGGTTATGAAAACCTTCAAATAATCACATAAATTTTTACCAACCGACAACATCCGAAAATACGCACTCTTCTAACATCTATAACCGGTTCGCGTTCCTCGACACTCTCTCCACAGGACACTGTCTGCAAAGTCTCTAGGATATACACAAATACCATGACATAAGTGCTTGACTCGGCAACACTCCGAACTGAATTGGAGCTCGCCAATCTCGCGGGAACAACTTCTAGCAAAGTCTTCTCTTCATCTGGGTGTACCTGCGTGGCATGAAACGCAGATGAAGAAGGAGGGTCGATACGGAATATGTACTGAGTATGTAAAGCAATAACAAGTAATAACCATAGCTTAATTTAGAAGAGAAGAAATCACAATCAAGCTCATTACCTGCAGCCCTCGCTGGAGGAAACATAAATGTACCCATGGGGTCTTAGAATAATCCTTAAGTAAATAATGCGAGTGAACACACGTCCTTTAAGCACACACAATATAAACACAGAGCACACGAATTCTAGAATACACAATCTAAACATAGTATCACAATAGTCCCTTCGGACAGCCGCTTCCGGCGTAGGAATGATGGCCCCTTTTCGGCATAATTCCGCATAATAATAAGGATGGCCCCTTCGGGCATGCCGCTTCCGGCATAATAATAACGATGGCCCCTTCGGGAATATAATAATAAAGATGGCCCCTTCGGCATGCCGCTTCCGGCATAACAATAATCACGGCCCCTTCGGGCATAATAGTAATGATAATGTAAACATAAGTAGTAAGTGAAATGAAGTAGTAAAATCTCGCACCCCTTTCGGAGTGGTTTTGGAAAAATAGCTCACTCGACATAAGCCGAGGCCATAGTGCTCCCGGACGTGAGCCGAGGCCATAGCACACTCGGTGATCGGTGAGGCCACGGCTCGCTCGGACACGGACCGAGGCCATAGCACACTCGGCATAAGTCGAGGCCACCGCACCCCCTTCGGAGTGGTTTTAGAAAGTCTAAATATTAAGATCTCACACCCCCGTTGGAGTGGTTTTAGAAAAATCGATTTTGTGTTTCTTTGTATAAAACTAGTTCTTTAAAAATCATCAGTGAACCACAAACGCGTTTCCGAAGCCATTTTTTGGAAAACCGAAGTAATAATTATATTAGGAACATTGTCACACCACCACGTACATTATAGAACATAATGAGGTAGCTAAACCACTGGCCTTTGGTAGTCGGGTCCTACTCATGCAAGTTCTAAATGTTTAGGGAGTTCTTCCATCATTTCACACAATTTCTAATTCAATTCTACTGAATGAATAGTAGTTAATTTCAATCTCGAATTTCTAAGAAAGGAATTGTCCCCGAGGCACATATTCAAGCCTACTACGTCTAAGACATGCCAAAGAAAGAAAGTGAAGCCTTACATACCTTTTCCGCCGTTTACGCTACTCCAAATCCCGGCTCCAAGTTCGCCAAAAGCCGCAATTTGGTCACATTTACCAAATATCAACCATAAGGCTTTAAGAATTCATTCTTAACCAACACTTGTCTTAATTTTCCAAATAAATTCACTTATTTTCTGCCGAAATTTCGGCAGCACCTCCCCTGTAAATACACCGTCCCGAGAATTATGGCTCGGCCCAAATTCAACAACAATCAAAACAACACTTACAATACTCATAACGATTCCATATCACTTGAATCCTCCGACTTCAACAAACAATATCACCAACACACTTTTATCTTCCAAATTCATAAACTTCCTCAACAATATACACATTAGCAAAATTATATTTATAAATAAAGAAACAACACCAAGATCATATTGGCTTTCAAATCAGCCCGTAACCATTCCAATCCCCAATTTAAACCATCAAATTCTCATTTTCATCCTAGAACACATATCAACAACGATCAAATTGCTACATAGAAATTTGTTCATTCATTTTTTTTTTCCTACACCACATGCATGCCACACGGCCAACAACACAACTTGCATAGTTTCATTTATTCCATCCATTCCTTCACTCTACAACATATACAAATCATCCATAATATCAACAATAATTAAAATACTAAATAAAACAATTGAATTATTGCTCTTGCAAACCATCCATGCACACGGCCACCCCATACACTTCCATGACACATGAATTTCATTCATTTCCACACTTCACCACATGCACATACCATTCCAACATATAAAAAGAGAAATAAAACTCACCTTTTTCACTTAATTCTTCAACATGTCCTAGGTGGAGAATTGCATGAACAAAGGCTTGGCTTGCCCCAACAATTGTTCCATGACGTTTAGCACCTTCCAAAGAGTGGAAAACATGGAAGAAAATAATTTTTTGTGAAGAATTTCTCATGGTCCATTTCCACCATGCTTGGCCGAATAGGCCCTCCTCTTTGTTCTTCATCTCTCTTTTTTTTTTCTTGCTTTGTCTTCAATTGAAAGATGAACAAATATGTATATATACATATAATTCTCATGCATGTGAGGGGCACATGCCCCTCTCTAGAAATTTCCCTAATTTCTCTAGAAAAGATGACTAAATTTTGTCATCTTTTTATTATTCCCTTTTCTTTTTCTTTTTCTTTTTCTTTCTTTTAGTCACATGGCCAATATGGCCTCTTTGGAGTTTTCATGAAACTTGGGTGAAATTCCCATTTTGCCCCTCGACTTTTCGCATTATTACCGTTTCGCCCCTAGCCTTCCACATTATTTCCATTAGCCATTTTGCAAATTCCTCTGTTTACCCTTGGCCTTTCCCAATATTTCCATACTAATAATGTTCATAAGCAACATTCATAACCACTGGTGCATTAAAATAATTTTTGAAAATCGTCTCGCCCGTAACTTTCCACGACAGCCTTGAAATTTCCAAACGTACAAGATGCGGGCTATAACATCCTCCCCCTTTAGAACATTCGTCCTCGAATGTTCAACTGACATTATGGGGTCTTGTATAGCACTTCGGGAGGGGGTTTCTTTTGCACCAACGGTTCTTCTTTCCAATTCCGCGTACAACATAGCAAAATTCCTTATTATAAATTTTCCTTCATTTTCGGTCGATACCCTCACATGCGAAATATTATACATGTCCATATACATATGCACATATCGTTAGTATCAACTAACCCACGAATACTTCCGGTATACACTGTTCAAGCCTATCCAAATTTCAGAATCGTAGTGTACTCTCTGTCTCTTCTCTAATCCTTGGCTTTGTCGCGTGCTATGCGGCCTTTTTGTGGTCTCCAACCATCTCGTACATTCTAATTTCTCATTTGTCTCTTGATCTACATTTGTGAAAATTTCGAAACTTCCCGGGGTCACCCATCATGAAATTGCTCCTACCTGAGCACGCTTAATCCCGGAACTTTGGTGGGATTTGGTGCCGTAATGCTGATATAATCGTGTCCACTCCCTCATATGCCCTTTACTACATAATCTGGAGCCATTCATAGCTTCACAGATTCTGAGGCATTTTTGTAACACGCCCTTTCTTGTACAATTACCGTCTTACCCTTTTCGATTCTTAATGTTCACCTTTACTTTCATTCTCCCGACTTACATTTCAGTAATACTTCAATATTCTCATCTCATCCAACATGCCTCGTCCGCACCGTTGTTTACCACTGTACTTTGTAACTATTGATGTCATAGGTCGCTTTCTTTTGTCGACATCGTCCTTCAGTTGAAATAAAAGATTAGTACAAGGGACTTCATGTCTTATGACTGGGCTCTATCGCACGATCTTAGATATGACAGAAGGTCAACAATCCCTAGATGCCCCGTAGCCTCCTGTTTATAAATGTGGCGCGCTTCACACCATAAACAGGACTCTACTTTGGTGGACACGACTTTATAGCGGACAACCCCTAGGACAAACCTGCTCTGATACCACTTTGTCACACCCCGACCTTACTAGGGTGTGATGGGCACCCGACTCTCCTCAGAGTCGAGCGAACCCTTAACGTTCGCGTTACTAAAACCTGTCATTTCAAAAACTTTTTAAAACATGAGACTTTTCAACATAGAGATCACTGTTTTTATCCAGGTTATGAAAACCTTCAGTCAATCACATAAATTTTTACCAACTGACAACATCTGAAAATACACACTCTTTTAACATCTATAACCGGTTCGCGTTCCTCGACACTCTCTCCACAGACACCGTCCGCAAAGTCTCTAGGATATACACAAATACCATGACATAAGTGCTTGACTCGGCAACACTCCGAATCGAATAGCTCGCCAATCTCGCGGGAACAACTTCTAGCAAAGTCTTCTCTTCATCTGGGTGTACCTGCGTGGCATGAAACGCAGCCCCCCGAAGAAGGAGGGTCAGTACGGAATATGTACTGAGTATGTAAAGCAATAACAAGTAATAACCATAGCTTAATTTAGAAGAGAAGAAATCACAATCAAGCTCATTACCTGCAGCCCTCGCCGGTAAGTGTGAATACGAGGAATCATAAATGTACCCATGGGGTCTTAGAATAATCCTTAAGTAAATAATGCGAGTGAACACACGTCCTTTAAGCACACACAATATAAACACGAGCACACGAATTCTAGAATACACAATCTAAACATAGTATCACAATAGTCCCTTCGGACAGCCCGCTTCCGTTTGATTTGAATTCGTAGGAATGACCTTGGCCCTTCGGGTACATGCCGCTTCCGCATAATAATAAATGGCCCCTTCGGGCATTGCCGCTTCCGCATAATAATAACGATGGCCCTTCGGGCATTGCCGCTTCCGCATAATAATAAAGATGGCCCCTTCGGGCATGCCGCTTCCGGCATAACAATAATCACGGCCCCTTCGGGCATAATAGTAATGATAATGTAAACATAAGTAGTAAGTGAAATGAAGTAGTAAAATCTCGCACCCCTTTCGGAGTGGTTTTGGAAAAATAGCTCACTCAGACATAAGCCGAGGCCATAGTGCTCCCGGACGTGAGCCGAGGCCATAGCACACTCGGTGATCGAGGCCACAGCTCGCTCAGACACGGACCGAGGCCATAGCACACTCAGGCATAAGCTGAGGCCACCGCACCCCCTTCGGAGTGGTTTTAGAAAGTCTAAATATTAAGATCTCACACCCCCGTTGGAGTGGTTTTAGAAAAATCGATTTTGTGTTTCTTTGTATAAAACTAGTTCTTTAAAAATCATCAGTGAACCACAAACGCGTTTCCGAAGCCATTTTTTGAAAACCGAAGTAATAATTATATTAGGAACATTGTCACACCACCACGTACATTATAGAACATAATGAGGTAGCTAAACAACTGGCCTTTGGTAGTCGGGTCCTACTCATGCAAGTTCTAAATGTTTAGGGAGTTCTTCCATCATTTCACACAATTTCTAATTCAATTCTACTGAATGAATAGTAGTTAATTTCAATCTCGAATTTCTAAGAAAGGAATTGTCCCCGAGGCACATATTCAAGCCTACTACGTCTAAGACATGCCAAAGAAAGAAAGTGAAGCCTTACATACCTTTTCCGCCGTTTACGCTACTCCAAATCCCAGCTCCAAGTTCGCCAAAAGCTGCAATTTGGTCACATTTACCAAATATCAACCATAAGGCTTTAAGAATTCATTCTTAACCAACACTTGTCTTAATTTTCCAAATAAATTCACTTATTTTCTGCCGAAATTTCGGCAGCACCTCCCCTGTAAATACACCGTCCCGAGAATTATGGCTCGGCCCAAATTCAACAACAATCCCAACAACACTTACAATACTCATAATGATTCCATATCACCTGAATCCTCCAACTTCAACAAACAATATCACCAACACACTTTTATCTTCCAAATTCATAAACTTCCTCAACAATATACACATTAGCAAAATTATATTTATAAATAAAGAAACAACACCAAGATCATATTGGCTTTCAAATCAGCCCGTAACCATTCCAATCCCCAATTTAAACCATCAAATTCTCATTTTCATCCTAGAACACATATCAACAACGATCAAATTGCTACATAGAAATTTGTTCATTCATTTTTTTTCCTACACCACATGCATACCACACGGCCAACAACACAACTTGCATAGTTTCATTTATTCCATCCATTCCTTCACTCTACAACATATACAAATCATCCATAATATCAACAATAATTAAAATACTAAATAAAACAATTGAATTATTGCTCTTGCAAACCATCCATGCACACGGCCACCCCATACACTTCCATGACACATGAATTTCATTCATTTCCACACTTCACCACATGCACATACCATTCCAACATATAAAAAGAGAAATAAAACTCACCTTTTTCACTTAATTCTTCAACATGTCCTAGGTGGAGAATTGCATGAACAAAGGCTTGGCTTGCCCCAACAATTGTTCCATGACGTTTAGCACCTTCCAAAGAGTGGAAAACATGGAAGAAAATAATTTTTTGTGAAGAATTTCTCATGGTCCATTTCCACCATGCTTGGCCGAATAGGCCCTCCTCTTTGTTCTTCATCTTTTTTTTTTTTTTTCTTGCTTTGTCTTCAATTGAAAGATGAACAAATATGTATATATACATATAATTCTCATGCATGTGAGGGGCACATGCCCCTCTCTAGAAATTTCCCTAATTTCTCTAGAAAAGATGACTAAATTTTGTCATCTTTTTATTATTCCCTTTTCTTTTTCTTTTTCTTTCTTTTAGTCACATGGCCAATATGGCCTCTTTGGAGTTTTCATGAAACTTGGGTGAAATTCCCATTTTGCCCCTCGACTTTTCGCATTATTACCGTTTCGCCCCTAGCCTTCCACATTATTTCCATTAGCCATTTTGCAAATTCCTCTGTTTACCCTTGGCCTTTCCCAATATTTCCATACTAATAATGTTCATAAGCAACATTCATAACCACTGGTGCATTAAAATAATTTTTGAAAATCGTCTCGCCCGTAACTTTCCACGACAAATTTCGAAATTTCC
>NW_026717574.1:0-15008 GCF_029784015.1 Lycium ferocissimum | reverse complement strand
TTTTCTCTCAAGTGAAAAGATGAAGAATGAGATGACAAAGTCATCTTTTATTTGCATATTATGGCCATCCATGTGGCCATGGCCCACCCCTAGGTGGCCGGCCACATGGCCCCTTAAACTTTTATTTTTTTTTGTTCCTTTTTCATGAATAAAAGCTTTCCAAAAATAAAATTTAGCCCCAAATGTTTCCTTAATGCTTCCATGCCAATAAAATCATACACAACTCATGCCTATAAAACAACTAAAAGTCTCTACTTCGTCTCTCGGAATAATCTTGTCCTTAACTTATCGTAATTATCTCGGATGTCGCAATATACAAAAATACGGGATATAACAGAAAGAAAGAAGGAGACATACACGGCCATGGAGATGGAAAAGTGAAGATCAAAACTAGCCACCAAAAAAATTATTTCTCCTAGGTTTTCTACTAATTGGAAGGTGCTAAACAACATGGAATAATTGTTAGGGCAAGCCAAACCTTTTGTTCATGCAATTCTCAACCTAAGTCATGTTGAAGAACTAAGTGAAAAGGTAAGTTTAATCCTCTTTTTATATGTTACGTATGGTTTGTGTATGTGGTGAAGTGTGGTAGAAAGAAATTCATGAAAATATGGATGAAGTGTGGTGGCCGTATATATATGGTGTTGTGTAGGAGTGAGAATTAATTTTATTTAGCATGTTTGGTTGTTGTTGTATGGATTCTATGATGAAAATGATGGTTTAATGATTTAAATAGAAGTTGAAATCATTTGTAGGTTGTTGGAGAAGATAATGTAATTTTAATATAGTTTTGTGTTATTGTGGTTAATGTCGTTAATGTGTGGAATGTTGGTGTAGTTTATGAATTTGGAAGAAAGAAATGCGTTGTTGTAGTTTTGATTGAATTTGGAAGACTTCGGGTTATGTAGTATATTGGTTGGGCCGTTTGGACACTTTGTGGATTGGTTGGAAAGTTCTTGAATTTTGTTGAATGGTTTCGGATTGGTATTTGAATGTATGAACATTAGCGTTGGCCTAATTGTATGTGATTAATTTGAATGAAAATGGAATTGTCGCCGAAATATGTAGAAAAGAGTTATTGATGGGAGAATGCCTTTTGAATTAATTATTGATGTTGTTAGAATGGTTGTTGGTATTGTTGTTGAAGATTTAGCCGAGTTGAAATCTCGGGGATGTTGACTTTACAGGGGAAATGCTGCCCAAATTTCTGTAAAATTAAGTGTTAATTAAATTTAAGTTTTAAGAATCTATAGCCCTGTTTGATACCAAATGATGTTGTTGTAGATTTTGAGAAGCCGAGGCCCAAGTTGATTTACGTGAGCGTACGATGTATGTGAAGCTTACCCTTTCTTTAACGAGGCATGTCTTAGTCATAAGTAAATTGTGATACGGGTCTCGGGGTAACTCCATTCTAAGTCCGAGCTTGTGTGCAATTTCTATTCATTTCTTAATGTTGGCTCTCCTAATGCAGTCGAACCATGATCCTTATGTTTTTACATGATTTGGTTTCAAAGATTTTATAAAGATTTTTATTCCAAAAAGGTTTCGTAACTACGAACAATCGTAACTTTCATAGACGAGCTCGGATCGCTTCGAAATGTTCGCGGGAGATTCTATAATGGATAAGGTCTCCAACTTTCATAAATGGACCCGGATTGGTTCGATACTCGTCCGTGGGCCCGAGACCTCCTTTGTGTGGTGCTAACGACTTTTGAAAGGATTTAGTGTAGCGATCACCTTAACCCTCGAGCGGCGATTACTTATTCCTCTAACGAGTTTATAATGACGATTATGCCCCTAAGCTCCATAAGTTACTTTATATTGTCTAATACGTATTTATGAGACCTAAATGTTCTATTTGATATGTTTTCGAACGACATTCGGAGGAACTCGATTTAACTATCGCCTTGGTTTCAAATGACGATTCATTGTGATTATTCTGTCGAGTCTTTAAAAATGTTTTTTTAAACTGCATATAGTTGCTCACGACTGCGTTCGTGCACTACGTTACTACATCCTTCACCGAGTCCCGGTGTCGGTTATGTTATCGTGCGCACTATGTTATATTCGGCGATATGACGTGTTACGGTTCACCGAGTTCCTCGCTAGAGGCCGGGTACCGCTTATGGTGTTATGATGTGCTATGATGTTATGATGTGCTTTGGAGATATGAAATCTTCTGGAGTATGATGTGGTGTGGCGCCAACGACAGGCGGGCGACCACCGTTCTAAGAGCCTTATGCATGATTTGTATTTTTATGAGTAAGCATTTTGATATTTTGAATATTGCATTTACTTTCCGTACTTCTGGTTTTTGACTATGATCTTGTTTACCATATTTCATGCTTTGCATACTCGGTACATATTCCTTGCGGCCCCTTTCTTGGGCTGCGTTTCATGCCGTTGAAAGCGCGGTACGGACTTATTTGGATGATCCACCAGCCTTAGGATTCTGCGTTGAGCCGACCGGAGCGCTCACTGCTTCCGGAGCCTATACTTTGATCTGACTTTTTGTTATTATATATATATATATATATATATATATATATATATATATATATATATGTATATATTTGTTCACGGGTACGGCGGGGCCCTGTCCCGTCATATGCTTCTGTCATTATTCTTAGAGGTCTGTAGACATATATGTGTGGGTATGGGTATTCACTGTTCAATCGCGTACGTAATGATTTGTGATTTGGACGTCCACTATCCTATGATAGCCTTATCGGCTTATATGTGATATTATCTTGGATTGCGATAGCGATATGTATATTTGTACATTTGTGACTTCGGGTGACGTTCCACTTTTTCTATATATATATGTTATTTGTGTACCGTGTAAGCTATTCGTATGCTACTTGGACAACGGGTGTGTGCCGGTGCCCAACTCAGGCACCAGTCGCGGCCTACGGGATTGGGTCGTGACATTGTGCCCCCGACGGCCAGTTCGGCTACACCACCAAGATCGAGGGCGGAGCCAACACCGCAGTCCGGGGGCGGCTCCACCGCCACCTCCCGAGGTTCGAGTGCTTGAGCCTCCGGCTCCCCGACGAGGGGGCGGATGATGGGGCTATGCGAGAGGCGGTACGATTACGGACCCGATTGGTAGCGGGCGAGGGACCCACGGGCATGGGTAGGGGGTGATCGGGGGCGACCGACGTGACGGTTCGAGGGCCCGTGAGTTTCGACATGTAATCCACGAGTTTTCGGGTCGAAGCTCGTAGAGGACCCTCGAGAGTTTATCGGACGATCTTTCGTACATTACGGTTGATTAAGGCGACCGATATCGAGTGTTGAGATGGCATCATATCGCCTGCGGGATGTAGCCGCAAATTGGTATGAGTCCCGGGTATTGTCCGTAGGTGAGGGTGCCCGCTCCCGGCCGTACGGGGCGAGTACTTGCGAGGCCTTTCTGGCCCATTTTCTGCCTCCAGAGCTACGGCGAGCCAGGGTAGACAGATTTCTGTTATTGAGACAGAGGGGTAGGACCGTCCGGGAGTACAGTTTGGAGTTCGACTCGTTGGCCAGATATGCGTCCGCTTACGTAGCTGATATGACTGACCGGATGCACCGGTATGTGACGGGTCTAGATCGCTATATGGTCGATAGTTGTTTAGTGCTGGCGGCCTAGCCGAGTGTATGGATGTGCCCGTGTCCAGGCACACGCCCGGGTATGGAGGACGGCACGAGGGCGTCGGCCGATAGAGATTATGATAGAGGCCCGGCCCAAGAGGGCCGGATCCGCTAGGTATTCTCGGGGATTTTCGAGGCGGGCGGCCTCGCGGCGGCGGGCAGTAGTCGTACATCCCCCGGCCCGGCACGGGGCACACCCGGCGGTTCGCGGCGAGGAGATCGGGTGCGGGATATTCGAGGGGCGAGGCCGAGCTCGGTGGTTTCGAGGCTCGCGGTGGACGGAGAGGGTTCCGGCGGTCGATGAGACCGCCCGGACCTCCGTGTTCCCCCGTGGGAGACAAGACCCGAGAGTGTTTTCGTGCCACCGCGCGTGTTTTACTTGTGGCCGTCGGGGCCATCGATGAGAGATTGCCCGGTTAGGGATGGTGCGGTAGCGCGGCTCCCGGCCCTGCGGGTCGGTGGTTCATCTTCATCCTCGGTGCTATGCGCCTGCGGGGCGAGGTATGCCGGCACCGCAGCCGCGGCGAGAGGTCGTGGCGAGTTCCGGTTCTAGCGGTCCTTCGAACCGCATATATGCATTGGCCGGCAGGACCAGAAGGCGTCGCCTAATGTTGTTACAGGTATATTCTTTTGGTCTTCTCTCGAGATGTGTATGCCCGATTGATCCCGGTTCTACTTTATCATATATTTCTCCCTTGTTGCTAATAAAATTGGGATAGAATGCGAACCGATAAAGCCTTTTGAGGTAGCTACGCCGGTAGGGGATTCGTTATAGCCAGGCAAAGTTTATAGAGACCGTTCGGTAATTATCCGTGCCATCGCACTAAGGCGGATACGGTAGAGTTAGATATGATTTGAGTTCGATGTTATTATGGGTATGGATTGGCTAGCTTAACGTATGCTAATGTTGGCGTCAAAAAGAAGATAGTCCGTTTCCAATTTCCCGGGAACCGGTTATAGAGTGGGCGGAGTAATACGGCATCGCTTAGAGGGGGTAAGTTTATTTCATACCTCGAGGCAAGAAAAATGATCGAAAAGGGCTATATTTATCATCGGTTCGTGTTCACGATTTAGAAAGCGAGGCACCGACTCTTCGGTCGGTCCCGGTGGTTAATAAATTTCTAGATGTATTCGCGTACGAGCTTCCGGTCTTCCCCCCCGAGCGGGAGATAGAGTTCGCTTGGCTGATCTCTCGGGTGCCGTATACTCGGCCCCTATCTCTATTCCTTCGTACAAAATGGCACTGCAATGAAGGAATTGAAAGAGCGGTAGCCCGAGAGATTTATTAGAGAAGGGCTTTATTAGGCCCGATACATCACCACGGGGAGCGCCGTATTGTTTGTGAGAAAGAAGGATGGGTCGGCCGCGGATGTGCATTGATTAAAGGCGGTGAATAAGGTAACCATCAAGAATAAATACCCTCCCCAAGATTGATGATTTGTTTGATCGATTGCGAGGTGCCGGTGTTTCTTGAAGATAGAACTGCGGTCGGGCTATCATCGAGTGCAGATACGGGAGGAGGCCGGTATTCTAAGAGGCAGCATTCGGGACCCGATATGGGCATTATGAATTCAGAGTGATGTCTTGTGGGCTGACTAATGCTCCAGCCGTGTTTATGGACCTGATGAATCGGGTGTTTAGACCGTTCTTAGATATGTTCGTGATTGTATTTATCGATGACATCCTGGTTTATTCACGATCAGAAGAAGAACATGCAGATCACTTGAGGAAGGTACTTGGCGTACTCTAGGGCGCACCGTAAATTGTATGCAAAATTTTCTAAATGTGAATTAAGTGACTTCGGTGGCATTTACGGGGCATATTATTGGAGCGATGGCATCCGGGTGGATATCCGGAAGATTGAGGCGTAAAGAATGGCCTAGACCTACGACACCTGCGAGGTGCGTAGCTTTCGGGATTGGCCGGTTATTACGGGAGGTTCGTAGAGAAGTTTGCTTCGATTTCGGCGCCTTTGACAAGGCCGACTCGAGAAAGGAGCTAAGTTCTAGTGGACCGATGCTTGCGAGCGTAGCTTCCGATTCTTTGAGTTGACTACGGCTCCAGTTCTGACACTTTCCGAGGGACCAGATGGGTATGTTATTTATTGTGATGCTTCTGGTATTGGTTTGGGGTGTGTGTTGATGCAGCACGGCAGAGTTATAGCTTATGCTTCCCGGCAGCTCAGAAAGCACGAGAGAAATTATCCTACTCACGATTTGGAGCTAGCCGCGGTGATTCATGCTTTGAAGATGTGGAGACATTATTTATATGGTGTTCACGTTGATATTTATACAGATCATAAGAGCCTCCAGTAATCTTTAAGCGAAGGAGAGCTGAACTTGCGGCAGAGGAGGTGGTTAGAGTTGCTGAAAGATTATGATGTTGATATTCTATACCATCCTGGGAAAGCTAATGTTGTGGCAGATGCACTCAGCCGTAAGTCTATGGGCAGTCTAGCGGACGTGCCATCAGAGAGGAGGGAAATTGTTATGTCCCGTATCTTTACATAGGGACATTATAAAGCTAAGTGCGACAAGTTAAAGACAAAGCGGTTTTAGGGTTCCCGGTAAGGGTTTTCATCTCCCGAATTCGTTTCGATGCATCAAATAGCCTATGAATTTCGTTTGGTATAAGAACAATATTGGAGAATAAGGATTAATTGACCAAGATTGGATGACTAAGTGAGATTAAGAACTTAATTACATCATTAGTGAGCCTAAGTGGCCGTGTGGGTCCCACTTGTGATTTGGCCAACTCTTATTGGCTAAGAACTTGGGTGGGACACATGTCCACTTTGTGGACTGCATATATAAAGGGAATTTCTGATTCATAACCCAACTAGAATTTCATTTCAACAATCCAAAGTTGGAAAAATATAGTGATAGAGAGAGAGGCTCTCGGCTACAAGCTGGCCGAGAACACCCTCCTCCATTTTGATCCAAAAATCAATCTTTCCAAGTGAATAAATTCCTCATCAAGTGTATAAGGACGTGTGGTAGTTGTTGGGTAGAGACAAGGAGGTGTAGCATTCCATAGAGTTGAAGATCCGGCCAAGTTTGAAGGACAAGTTACAAGGTAAGAATGATCATTGTTCTTGTGTTGTATGAAGATTTGAATGTATAATTCATGCATGTTGTTGTTGGGTTGTTGTTGTGGTTGAACTTGAGGTTGAGTAGTGAGCTTGGTGAAGCAATGGTTGATTCCATTTTGCATGTATTGTTGGTAAATAAATGTATGCCACCATATGTAATGGAACTAAGATTGTAGAATTGGTTTATGATGTGCATGTTAGAATTGGGCTGTTTTCTTAAAGTTTAAATGAGCCATGTGTTGTAGACTTGAATGGAATTATGTTTGGTCTTCTTGTGCATATATATTGGTTGTGGATTGAAGGTGTTGTAATGTGGATAAATGAGTGAAAATCGAGAAGTTGTAAGAATGGCATTGAAGCCGTGTAAGGGGACTATTTTAGGGAAGATTATGGACTGCTTTTGTGCCAAATTTTGATTGTTGTTGTTGTGCACATTGTG
The DNA here is from genome assembly GCF_029784015.1 of Lycium ferocissimum. NCBI lineage: Eukaryota > Viridiplantae > Streptophyta > Magnoliopsida > Solanales > Solanaceae > Lycium > Lycium ferocissimum. The sequence continues at coordinate 7,842 of NW_026717574.1, read as the reverse complement.
ATATATTGTATGTATGTTGAATATGTGAATTAAGGTGTTAGTGAAACAAATCATGTTGAGATGTATAAGCAGTCCAAACCGTGGACATTTTGAGGATAGAAGTGAAGTAATGTTGTTGAATGATTGAATGTCATTATGAACATGTAGTAAAAGTGAAATGGTATTGTTGTATGGACTGTTTGTCTGTGAGTTGGGACTGAATTGGATGATATACAAGCTGTCCAAAGTTCCCTAAGGCATGTTAAACAAGTTTGGAATGAGATAAGAAAGGAATGATTAGCAATGTTAGCTTGTAGCACTAGTTGGTTTGAATGCGAACGAAACGTCGTCTAAATGTTTGAAAGGGATTGTGAGTGTTAGAGTGCGTATTAAAATCCTTTGTAGACTAACTATAGCTCTTGATATCTTGATATAGGATAAGTGTTGTTGGGCAGCAAGTACAAGTTATTATACGATTAAACGCTAAAGGTACGCAAAGCCTATTCCTTCCTTCTTTTTGGCATGTCCTAGACGTAAGTAAGATATAATCTGAGCCTCGGGGTGACTCCACTCTCTAACTTCTAGTATGACATGTGATTGTTATTCGTCCGTAATGTTGAAAATGTTGGTATAGTGGAATTATGATTTCGTTATTTATTACATGATGGACTAGTATGTGATGTATAGGAGTTCTTATTCTTAAAAGGAATTGCATAAGTATGCTTGATTTTTATAAAATGTAATATGCTAATGTCCGAGAACTGATTTGGTTTACTATTCATTGAGTCTCAAAAATGTTTTATATATATATATGTGGTTGCTTATTACTCTGCTCGTGCTACCGCTATATCCTTCACTGAGTCCCGGGCCAGGGTATGTTCTCGTGCGCACAGCTATTATACTATTCACCGAGTCCCTCGCTGGGGCCGGGACACGTTATATATATATATATGATGATGATGATGATATGATGATTTGGAGATGGAGGCCGGGAGGGCGTACATTCCTTATTACCGAATCCCTTGCGAAGGGCGGGACACGTATATGCTTATGTTTATAATGTTATGTTTATAATTACCGAGTTCCTCGCTAGAGGGCGGGACACGTTATATATGTTACATACGGAATGATTATGCGGCTTTGATTATGAAATACTATAGTGACATTATATGAGAACGATACGGATGAAATATGTTCAAAGGCAAGTTTTATGAAACTCGTTTGTTGCATTGAATCTCGTTCACCTTGTCTCGATATGATTCCATTTACTATGTTCATGCTTTACATACTCGGTACATATTCCGCGTACCGACCCCCTCTTCGGGGGGGCTGCGTTTCATACCGGTGCGGCGTACGCTCGTTTCGGGGATCCGCCAGCCTAGGATATCTACTCAGCTATTTCAGAGTGCTCCTTTGTTCTGGAGCATAGTTTCGTGGTATAACCTTTTGATATGTACATATGTTATTGTTCAGGGTACGACGGGGCCCTGTCCCGTCATATGATGTCGTTGTCACTCTTAGAGGTCTGTGGTCACAAGTGTGGGTCTATGTATGGTTGTTGTTTTGTTATATGGTTATGACTTGTGTACGGGGGTACCCATTTGTAGTGGCAGCTGTAACACCCCAATTTCTGATAGGGTGTGATGGGCACCCGGCCCTTATTTAGGACCGAGCGAACCCGCTGACTGTCATAGCACTCGTAGTCATAATGGGCCCCTAACCGGCCATAAATGCATAATGAATTTTTTTTAAAACAATATACAGTATACCTTTCAAATCAACATAACTTGCGACCGTACAAAATACGTAATATCATGTATACAATACGACGGCTTATAGAGCCGCTCACAATCGACGTCTTATACACACGACTGCGTACGCAAAGTCTCTAACATAATCAGATACCATAGCATATGTATACACTGACTCAGCAAAGACTCCGGAGAAAATGGAGCTCGCCACTCTTCCGGAACACCTTCGCTAATGTCTTCAAATACCTCGGGTACTGCGTGGCATGAACGCAGCCCCCGAAGAAAGGGGGTCAGTACGGAATATGTACTGAGTATGTAAGGTACAGAAAGCAGCATAAAGCATGAATATAAACATCATGGGATCATAGGACGGATAATGAGGTAAGTAAGTAACCTGTTTCTTTTTGTTTAAAAAGTCTCCTTTCATAGGAGTCGAAAGTAGAACTTATGTCGTATCATGTCACATCACATCTTATCACGTCATATCGTAGCGTATCGTATCATGTCGTAGCGTATCAAATCCTGTCATAGCGTATCATGTCATAGCATAGCGTGTCACGACATCGCATAGCGTGTCATGTCATAGCATGGCGTGTCATGGCATAGCATAGCGTATCGTGTCATATCATGGCGTTTCATGTCATATCATCGCATATCATGTCATAGCATAGCATATCATGTCCTAGCATAGCATATCATGTCATAGCATAGCATATCATAGCATATCATATCATGTCATGTCATAGCACCGAACAACGTCGGCTCGCCCACATAGCGCCGAACTACCTCGGCTCGCCCATATATCCCGCGTCCGGGATGATAAGCCAGCTGACCAGGTGGCAATGAATCATAGTTCCCTTCCCATTTTTCCATGTATCCCTACCCCCCATCCCATGTTCATATACATATCCTTGTCATCATAGAATCATGTTCATCGTTTTAGTCATAAAAGCTTTTGAAATCCTCAAATTTGGTTTTTGGAGAAAAATGAATATTTTGGAAAACGGCTTTGCAAACTTTTTTTTCTTGAAAGAAATCATGTGTTAAAACCATTATTTCTAGCTTTTGAAAATAAAATCGTTATGGAAACGTTTAGCACATCTCATGTAATTACAATCGTGGTAGAAACGTTTCGTCGACATACTCGTCATAGGCATTTCTCCATATTTGACGTCATTGTTACCATTATAAGCCATATTCATCGTTTCAGGGATAAAGGCTTTCGACCTCTCTAGACTTTGGTCTTTGCAACACATGGACCTCTGGAGAACATTTACGAATCTCCCGGAAGGAATACTTGTCTTAGAATCCTAGGCTTAATAAAGTTATCTAGCAAAGTTTTAGGACATTCCGGTGCCGTCGGTGAAAGTTGCATATATTCAAGCTACCTTTCCAATGAAACATAGCAAGTTTAATTCAATTCTATTGAATGAATAGTGATCAAATTCCAACTTGGGTTTCTAGAGATTGAGTGGTCCCCGAGGCTCGTGTTCATACCTATTATGTCTAGGACATGCCAAAGAAGGAAGAGTAAAGCCTTACATACCTTTTCCGCTTCTCGCACTTCTCCAAATTCACGCTCCAAATTCGCCAAAATCTACATTTTGGTCACATTTACCAAACAGTATTAGTGCATTTAGAGATTGAATCTTAAGGTACTACTTGTCTACCGAAATTTCGCAAGACTTCCTTGTACATACACCATCCCCAAAATTCAACTTAGCCAATTTCAATCAATAACAATCCGGGAATTCAACCCGCCAATCTATCAACAACAATGCCAACAATCATAATAACAATATCGATAAGCAATTCAAGATGTTCAACCAACATCCAATCTTCCCCGAAACCTTCCAACTTAACAATAACAACAATTCTTTCTTTCAAATTCACAAACTCTATCAACAATTACATATGCTAACAACTCCATTTTCCATAATTTCAAGAACTATATTAAAATCATAGAAATCTTCCAAAACAGCCCGCAACACTACAATCTCAACATGAATCGTTAAACCTTCATTTTATGTCATAGAATTTACAATACAACAATCAAATTATACTAAATAAAATTTGTCCTTCTCCTCTACACAAAACAGCCACCATACGGCCAACTTGTCTTCATGCACAACTTCATGAATTTTGTTCACTTTCTACACGTTACAACAACACAAAGACATGCTAAACACAATTAATTCATATTCCTACTGTTATATCCCGTATTTTTGAACGTCGGATTATTTGTAAGCTGAGGTGGGGCCCACAGGTTAAGATTTTTTTTTTGGAACATGTGACAAGTTATATGAATCACATATGTAAAGTTAAACACAACTCATGAAGGACCCTTGGGCCAAATCAAAATGGAAGCCCTCGACGAATATTTTTAAGAAAACGTTTTCGGGTGACCTGACTTTGAGGGGCAAAAACGGTATTATAGGTTTGGAATTTGGAAAAATACCAAGAAATGGAAGTTGTAGATAATTGAATTAGCTTTCCAACCATAGGTCGTGGGTTCCCAGGTGACGTCGGTACAAGGAGATATGAACGTTTTAAGGTCAAAAGATCAGTGGGCTAGGCCACCTCGGGCCCAACCGGGTTAGGCCCATGACACATGTTATATAAGTGATATTTTAGCACTTCCCTCCTCATTTTCAGACCTGGAACAACCAGAAAATTCTGGAGATAGAGAGAAAAAAAGCCTTGGAGAAGAAAAATCAATTTTGACCAAAATCCGAGCCCCGAACCCCAAGCCCATGAAGGGAAAAGTGTTGTCTGTTGCGTTGTCTTCAATTTGAGTTAAAAATCAACCAAGGAGGTGGGTGATAACGTGGTGGCTGAATTCTTAAGGTATGGATAAGGCTCCTTTTCATTGCTAACAAGTTTATTTAAAGTTTTAACGGATTAGAACGGGAAAAATAGCGATATAAATTCGTCCGTTGGTATTGTGAATTATGGAATGAGATTTGAAGAGAATTTTGGATGAAAATAAATGTAGTTAACTTGTAGAATGTGGAGGATGTTTCTATTGATGTTGTTAGTATTAATTTCGACTTCGTTACGGAAATAAAAAATTATGAAATAGTTATATCGCGAATTGGTTGGTTGGAAAATTTGGAAAATAATGTGTGGCTATTCTATGGAATATTTTGGAGCTGGAAATATTATGAATAATTGTTGGTGTTGTTGTTGATATTGTGGCCGAGTTAAATTCTCGGGGCGTTGTATTTACGATAGGAGGTGCTTTGAAATTTCGGTAGACAAGTGCTAATTTAAGATTGAACACCAAACTCGCTATAGTTAACATTTGGTAAAAATGACCATTTGTAGATTCTGGGCGAAACGGGAATTGAATCTGGATGAGCGTAAGGCGCAACTAAGGTATGTAAGGCTTACCCCTTCTTTCTTTGGCATGTCCTAGTTGTAATAGGCTTGATTACAAGTCTCGGGGACGATTCTACTCTTAGAAATCCGAGTTTGAATTTAGCCCTTTTTCATTCAACACAATTGAATTAAACATTCTACATTATTTTATCGAAAAAATAACTTAAACGTCTATAACTTTCATAAATGGAACCGAATTACCCTAAGACCTTCACAAGCGGCTCCATAGAGCCTAAAATTCGTAATTTATGTACGTCACCTCAACTTGATCCGAGGTGGGCCCACATGTCCCGAGACCTAATTACATTGCTCTATTTGGCCTATTTCTGTACAGTATTAAAGGGAAACTTTTGGTTATGGTTCCGAATTGTTATGATTCGTATGCATTCTCGACATAAAGAATTTTGATATAAGTGTTACGATACGAGTACTCGATTTGATCATTACGATATGAATATTCCGATATAAATATTCTATTACGAAATAAGTATTAAGAGTTAGGTATTCGGGTATAAGCATTCCAACATGATAACTCGACATGAGTATTCGATACAAGCGTCGATGTAAGTATTCGATACGGGCATTTCGATATAAGTATTCGGTATAAGTATTCGGCTATGAAGTACCCGGATATGAGTCTTCCGATCCGAGTATTACGATATGAGTGTGCTCTGTGTCTTAATGTTTTTCACGTACGATCTCGGATCGCTTAAAAAGTCCGAAGAGGTTTCGTATTTCAAACGCTCTCATAACTTCCCGATGTTAAGTTGAAGAACCCGAAATTCGTTTTCGAGCCTTCGAATGTTGGTAAGTGTACGTATTCATCGAATACGGATTTATGTGCATATGGTTTCTCACGACTCGCTCGTGCAAAGCTCGATGTATACATTCCCGCGTCCGAAGCGGGATGCGTTATCGTGCGCATGCCTCTCCGTGTCTATCCCGGCTGCGTCCGGGCCGGTTGCCATTGTCGTGCGAGTTCCCCCGCATGGTTCACCGCGTCCCTCGTAGGCGGGCCGGGTTACTGTTTATGCTTATGATATGATGATATGGGGACGGCGGCCGGATGGCATATGTTACGTATACGTTCACCGCGTCCCCCGTACTAGAAGGACGGTTCGGGCACCGCGTCCTCACCGGAGGCCGGGATACGTTATTAGCATATGTATATGATAATATGTGGTCTGTTATGCATAATTTGTGATCTGAAAGTATGCATTTTGATATTCTGGATAAGATATGCATTTTCTGTACTTCTGATAATGACTCTGTATATCTTACTGCCCGCACTACGATTTTGATAAGGCTCGTCTATTATGCCTCTCGTATTTCGGTTCGACTACGAATCTGTCCGGTATATCTCTATGTATGTCGGCTCGACTACGAATGCATCCTCGACTCTCTGCGTCGACTGCGATTACGGGTCTGTTCGATATAGCTCTGTACGTCTGCGTCCAATATGACCTCATCGAGCATTACGTACGTTCGGTACTCCGTCCGATATATGACCTCGTCTGAACATTCTGTACGTTCTGCCCTCCGTCTGACGTGTGACATCACCGGTGCGCTCTGTATTTTCTGCACCTCTTCGGACATGCGATCTGTAATTGTAAAATAAGCATTTTAGTACTCTGGCTGACTCACTTACCTTCTGTACTCCTTCTGATATATATGAGACGGTATGTACGGGTTTGTGTCTCGAAAAAAATAGGCATACGGTATTTTGACTAATGTATTTATCTTTTAGTCCTGTTTGTTTCAGTTATGGTTCTGTTTTCTGTATTGCATGCCTTACATGCTCGGACATTTTCCCATCGACCCCCTGTCTTCGGGGTCGCGTTTCATGCCACGCAGTACTCCCGGATGAGGGGCGAAGTTATTATAGAAGGTGTTCCAGCAGAGATGGCAAGCTCCATTCTCCCGGAGGGCTGCCAAGTCAGAGTTTGTTTGTTATGATTTCTGGATGTATGTTAGAGACTTTGCAGACAGCGTCGTGGGTATTGGTTGTCGGTCTGTAAGTGGCTTCGTCAGCCGATATGTCGGTCCGCGTTATGTATTGAATTTTGTATGATTATAAATTTGTTCGATTGAAGGCTACGAGAAAGAATATTTCTGAAAATTTTTGCTATGTATTTTATCTCATTTGGTTTAAAAAGTTTGGCGTGATTCTGTATACAGTAAGAGTCTGAGGGTTCGCTCGGCCCTAAGTAAGGGTCGGGTGCCCATCACACCCTAATAAGATCAGGGTGTGACACCTACCTCACATGGCACAACTCACGGCCAAACCTTAACTTCCACGGCTCACTTTAACATCCATATTTCCAAAATTATTCAACCTCCATGATCAACATAGCATCCACAACAATAACAACCAAACACTAGATAAAATAATTAGGACATAATTCCTACACACACAAGGACATACACGGCCACCACCCTTATTCCATATTCTTTATGAATTTCATTCATTTTGTATACTACAACATGCACAACATCCATGACATATAAAAAGGGAATGAATTCTTACCTATTTCCTTAATTCTTCACTTGGCTAGAATCCACCACTTGTATGAATATGAATCTTTCTTGCTCCAACACCCCTTTCACTTTGCTAAGGACTCTTTAATGGATTGTTTGGCTAGAGAGAATAATTTTTTTTTGATGCAAAAATCATCCAAGGTTTGTGGAGTTTTAATATGGCCGAATGGCCTTGGTGGTTTTTCTCCTCCTT